>NC_143422.1:16617941-16773235 GCF_059467195.1 Physcomitrium patens | reverse complement strand
AGTTCAAATTCTTTTGTTTCTTTTCTATTGTAAGAAAATAAAATAAATCCTTGCATATATAAATAAATCATTTAAAATTCTAATTTGATAATTTTGAATAAATAATATATTTCATAATGTATTACATACATTCTACAAAATATATTAAAAAAAATTTAATTCCACAAATGACTTTATCAATACTTGTAAATTATAAACCTTAGTTCAATATTCCTTTTATGCCTCCACTTGTTCTCAATTGCACAATTTAGAATTATTGGCTATTGCAAACCTTGGATTGTAATAGTTTTCAAGCTTTCATATGAGCTGAGAGAACTAATATAATTTCATACAACAATTGCATATTCCACAAATTTAAAATGCTATTGAATCCCATAAATGAATTTAACAATACTTATAAATTATGAATCTCAATTCATAATTGCTTTCATCCCTCTATTTATTTTTAACTATACAATTTAAAAATACTTGCTATTATAAATCTTAGATTGTAGTAGTTTTTAAGCTTTCATGTAAGCTGAGGGAATCAACACTCTTTTATAAATAATTGATATATTATATACAATAAATGACTAAAAATAACTAAATACAACCAAATACTTAAGATCGACCAAAAATCCAAATTAAGTAATAAAATATAAAAAATAAATGTATAATAAAAATTTAAAAATCCAAAAATAAATAAAAGGTCTACATTCTACATCAATATCATTATTGAAACTTCAACAACAAAAAAAGACTTGAAAGATCTTTCAAAAGTTCAAAGATAAAATATGGCATAAAATAAATTAATAAATATACACACACACATACTTGACCTACGAGGAAAAATAACTAGATGGTAAAGATAGACACATATCAGATGTCTAAGGATGGAGAATCACATGGTATAGACAAAAGTAATTGAGAAATAAGAAAGGATGAAGCAGACATTGTTGCAATATCAAACTTCAAATAATGCTTGAAATTGGCAAACCTAGTCCAACAATCTCAAATTCAGTTTACAAGAATTACTAACATAATTCAAGCAGACAAGTTTGAAGGCTTTATCAACTTAAATGCACACTCTACAATTATAGGGAGAGATAATACGGATCCACTACAGTATAAGGTATGCACCCTTCTTAATCCAACTCAAAAATAAAGACTACCTACAATAACAATAACAGTTAAGAGTTACTCAATTGACTTACTTACATATTTAATATAAAAAAACTCACCTATTATGCTTAAAGTCACAAAAATTATGAATTATTAGTAGAATTTTAGCAAAAAAATAAAAAAATAGATTACTAATAGTGGACATACAATCTAAGATAGAATTTAGTAAGAAGAATTTTACAAAGAATATATTTTTTAGTTAGCTAATATTAGATGAAATATCAACATATATATATTAATAGTTCTTAATACATATATATATATATGTTATTAAAATAAAATAAAATAAAAAATAATAAGAAGTAAAAAAAAAAAAAAAAAAAAAAAAGATAAGAAGAGAAAAAAAAATAGAGAAGAAGAAGAAAAAGAAAGAAAGAAGAAAAAGAAAAAGAAAAAGTAAAGTAAAGTAAAAAAGAAAAATATCTAAAAATAGAAAGATAATCAGTAAGGACAAGAGATTGTCCAAGAATGGCGGCAACCTCTTCATCGATAGAGGTCCAATTGCCTAAATTCTTGCCTCTCTTTTTTTCTAGTTTTTTTTTAAATCTAATTTTTAGACGGTTCTATTTTTTCTAGTATGTTGTGGCTACAGCAGTATTTATTAGATGGCTACAATGAAGCTAAGCATTGTCAATTTTTTATTCTTTTTTTTGTTTTACAAGGATTAGAATAGTGCCATCTATTTTTGTTTGATTTTTTTTTTTTTTTTTTGAATTCAATATTTTTCTTCCTTAATCTCGGTGACCTTGCAACAAGTAGAAGTTATTCAATATAAATTTAGAGCATTGGCAGCCAAAGCTTAGATTTATTAGGTCTGCTTACTTTAAAAGAATTTATAATAACCGCCTCTTTTAGAAATTATAGCATGTAAGGCCAGTCTTTAGTTCAATCCCTTCTTCTTGTTGCCATCCCTAATTCTTAAGATCACTGCTTTCATGACATATAAGATATTATCAATAAAAAAATTGATGAATTAGAGGAAGTAGTTTGGGCATCACAAAGTGAGCTACAAAATATTTTTGATGCGAGAATTGTAGAAGTGAAAAAAACAGTTATAGCAATGGAAGATGGTGTCACGGACATACTCATGTAAGCTAGTAATTACATATACAAATAGGTGGAAGTAAGTAAAAGTAGGTTAAAATAAGTTAATTTTATAGTATTTAATATGAAAGCTTCCTAGAAGCTTCATAGATGCTGCTTTGACTTCATAGGTGTCTTTAATTGACTTTTTGGATTAGAAACGTAGTCAACAAGTTAGCCACGTACCTCACATGTTGTTAGCTTGAAGATCAAGCTAACTATGTGGCCCACACGAAGAAAAACTTGCCTTGTAAGTCAGGGCATGTGTCCTACAAAGTCAACACATATTTGAGGTCCTATAGAACGTCGCTACATAGCCCCTAGTTAGATAGTATATATAGAGACAAGAGTGAAGCCTTCTTCAGTCTTGTCAACTCCTTTCTTGCTTCCAATTTAGTTTCAAGGGTCTTTAGTTTCTTTGTCTTTTGGCAATAGCCATTCTAGTTTTTCTTTTAATATACATACTTGTTTATTTATATTTTGTTACATTTCTTTGAGTGAAGGCTTACTTGTTTGAATTGCTTTTTCATCAAGTTCTTGTCCTTGATAAATTGACAAGAGTACATCTACAATATCAGAGCTTTGTCTAATCTTGATTAAGAGTAGATTACCCATTTTTCTTTATAAGATATAAGTATATTAGAAGTTATGGATTACCCTCTTCTAAACTGATATTGTCCTTAGTATTTTCTTTGTTCCAAAGTCCTCTCTTCTATTTGTCTTGAGCGATATTAGACATCTTCTCTTTTCTAAGTATTATCATGGCAAAACTTATTGAAATGAAGAGTACAATGGCAAAAATGCAAGAACAATTGAGGGAGTTAATGCTTGCGATGCATCAACTTAATTTACCACTACAAGGAACAACAAGATTGATAGGAAGTGAAGATATAGAAATGGTTGGAGCTTCTTCAACATCTGCACCAAACCATGTCCTTTTTCCTATGGTGGAACATCCTTCTAGTATTAGAGAACCAAGAATAGCCCTACCCGAGAATTTTGATGGCACCAGATTTAAGTTTCGAGGATTTATCAATCAAGTACAACTTGTGATTGAACTTCAACTCCAAAGCTATCCAACTCCATAATCGCAAGTTAGATTCATTGATACGCTTCTTTCAAGTTCAGCACTATTGTGGTTTTTATCTTTTCTTGAACAACAAGATCTAATATTGGATAATCTAGAGGCTTTTTTGGCAGAGTTTCGATCCATGTATAAAGAACATGATGTAATTCGTGTTGCAACCAATAAGATTCATATTTTACAATAAAGCTATCGATCAATAATATTGTACGCTTCACAATTTTGACAACTTGTAACTGATATCAAGTAGGATGATGCTGCACTTATTACCCAATTTCTCTACGGATTACAATATGAGATAAAAAAATTAATGCTCAACTTACCAGATCCTCAAACATTGAGTCAAGCAATTGAATTTGTTGTAAAGTGTGACAATCACCTTTTTGAATTTCAATCTAAGAACCGTACAAGTAGACCTCAATGTTACTATAATTCAATGGCAACACCAATACCTCTTCAACACATACATTTGGAAGTAGAGGATATGTAAATTGATGCAATACGTTTCAAACCTCTTACTGAGCAAGAAAAGACTTATCGTCGTCAAGAAGGATTATGTTTATATTGTGGAGAACCAAAGTACACTGCTCAACATTGTCTACAGAAATGACGCAATCACAAAATGAGGAGTATGGCTATGAAAGAAGATAATATGTCGGAAAACGAATTTGTCCAGCTATAATAGGGACCATTGTCGTACTGTAAATGCTTACAGTATGTAAAAATTAGCTAAAATATATTATATGTTGATAAATCTAGATGTGTATTAGAGTGGCTAGTTGATTAAATTAAAAAGAGTTGATATAAGAAACTTTACTTTTTTTCTTTACTTCTTTTGATTTTGACATTAAAATATATATATATATATATATATATATATATATATGACCTAAATGTTTAGTATGAAGCCTTGGGAGAAGGTGGAAACCTAAGGATGAAAATCTAAACTAGTAGGAAGCTAATTGAAAGGGATGAAAGCAAGGCATGGTCGGATGAAGGCAAGGAATGGAGAACTTCATCCCTATTGGTCGAATACCATGCCCAATGGGTTTCAAGGAGGCTGCCTGAGGCCTTATTAGGGATTAGGGTTCCTCTTTCAAGAGCATTCGGAGATGATAAGCCAGGGTTGTAAAGTTTAGGGTTTGAGATACAATTTGTGTACAAAAATTAGAGGATTTGGAGTTACGATGAAAAAGTTATAGCCATTTGAAGTTAAGGTGTTTATTTAAGACACACTATTACTCTTTTGAGTGTACGAGGAGTTTTACAGCAGCTTTTGAAGATCGGAAGGTGCGACTGGAACGGCAATTTCAAGGCCTACATCTTTCATGAAAGAATTATTACTTTTGAAGTTCATATGGAGTTGTAAGGAGTTGAAGGCGGCGCTTCTAAATTAAAGGTAGTAAGTAAGCGGTTTTATTTGTAGTAATGGTTGGAGCCATAACTTAAGTATTCGGATGAATTTTTGGCTCAAACTTTTGGAGAATGTAAATTTTTGTGTTAAAAAGCTATACATATAAATTTTATAGCATTTGAGCTTATATTTTGTGAGATATGAAGAAAATTTCACATGGATGTATAAAGACAAGAGTTTGAAGTGACTGTTAGGGTTTTTAAGATATCTCAAGATTTGCAACGAATTTGTAGTTGAAATTTGTTGTAGAAGTTAATAAGAATTTATTAGTACTTTAAGTAAAATTTGAGTTTGTTTGGACAGTCGGATTAGGAGATATGAGGTGTTGAAGTTCGGAAAAATATCCACATAAGAATAAACAAGGTTTTAGAAGATTTTATCATATTTTGGAAGTTGTGGATTACTTGAGGATTGTGTATTTGGTGTAATTACTCAAAAGGGAAAAATTATATATAAACTTAGGGCTTCTTTTATTTTCAAGCTTGATTGAATAATTAATGATAGCCAGAAGCCTAGCATTTTCTTGAGGCAAACTCTCTCTATCCCGATACAGTGCGGCCGAAACCTTGCACAACATCTAGTAAAGGTCCTATTCTCTCCTCAGAGTCCTCTCTTTGTTTTACATTAAATGTTATTTTAGGACCTAAATATTATAAAGCCTCTGCCTTGTTAAATTCAGGAGCCTCAGCATATTTCTTAGATGAAAAATTTACTAAAAGACATAGCATATCTTTAATAAAGAAAATTAAACCTTTTCATGTAGAAGTCATAGATGGTCGTCCATTGTCTTCTAGAGATATTACTCACAAAACCCTTCCAATAGAAGTAATAATCAATGGTCATAATAGCTTTGTAGTATTTAATATCATTAGATCTTCCTCTAATCCAATCATTTTAAGTTTATTATGGTTAGAAAAATACAACCCTCAAATAGATTGGATTTTCCAAATACTTACTTGCTCTAAAAGTATAACTAACAGTGTAGTCAATCAAGTAGAGAGTCATAAGTTCAGTTCAATTAAATCCGTATTTATAGGTACAAAAGCTTTCTTGCATGCTGCTATGAAAGAATCACCATATATTATTTATGCCACATCTATTTCTACTGGTGGAAAGACTTCAAGTGGCATTTTAAGCCAATATCAAGAATTTCAAGATGTATTCAAAAAAAAGAATGCGGATACACTCTCGAAACACCGTCTCTATGATTGTTCAATTGACCTTCAAGAAGAAGCACAATCGCCATTCCGACCAATCTACAGTTTATCACAAAATGAGTTGATTGAACTCAAGGAGTATATTGAAGAAAATCTAGCTAAGAATTTCATACGCCATTTTAAATCTTCGACAGGAGCTCCAATTCTATTTGTGAAGAAAAAAGATGGATCATTGCAGATGTGTGTTGATCATCGAGAATTCAACAAGATTATCATCAAGAATAGATATCCACTACCTTTAATATCTGGACTTCTTGATCAGCTGAATCAAGCTAAGATCTATACAAAAATAGATCTGCGAGGGGCATACAATCTAATACGTATCAAAGAAGGAGATGAATAGAAGACTGCGTTTCGAACTAGGTATAGATATTTTGAATACAATGTCATGCCTTTTGGACTTACAAATGCACCAGCAGCTTTTCAACATCTAATGAATGATGTTTTTTGAGAGTTTTTGGACGAATTTGTGGTCTGTTATCTAGACGATATCGTGATCTATTCTAAGAATCCAGAAGAACATGAACCTCATGTTCCTCATGTGTTACAAAAATTAAGAGATGCAAGATTCTATGCTAAGATAGAAAAGTGTGTATTCCACACTACTCAAGTCAATTTCTTAGGTTATATCATTTCAAATGATGGACTTGTGATGGATCCTAAGAAAATTTAAATTATTATAGATTGGAAGATCCCAAAAACGATAAGAGATGTCTAATGCTTTTTAGGATTTGCCAACTACTATCGGATCTTCATCAAGGATTTCTCTCGAGTTACAGCTCTACTTACACGTTTAACTAATAAAGACAAACTCCAATGGAATCAAGAAGCGGAAGTTACTTTTGAATCTTTGAAGACAGCGTTTGTTTCTGCACCAATCTTATATCATGTTGATTTTTCTAAAACATTTTTTAAGGAAAGAGATGCATCACACTTTGCTTTGGGTGCGATTTTATCACAAATGGGAAGAGATGACAAACTTCATCCAGTAGCCTTTCATTCAAGAAAATTCTCAGTAGCAGAAATCAATTATGAGATCCATGACAAAAAACTTCTTGTAATTATAGATTCTTTTCAAGAATGGCATCATTATCTAGAAGGTGCTTTCAGTCCAGTCACCATATATACAGATCACAATAACCTCGAGTATTTTATGTCAACACGCGTATTAAATCATCGTCAAGCTTGTTGGAGCATGTCTTTATCAAGATTCGAATTCATCATCATTTATCAGCCAGAAAAACAAAAAGATTTGTTTGATGCCTTGTTTAGACATTCTTATCTTGCACCAAAAGAAGGAGATGCAGCTTTTGAGCAACAAAGAATGGTTCACTTGAAGCCGGAGCAATTTTATCTTCGAGCAATAAAATCAACATTGACTGTTGATTTAACTTTTCTTAAGCAAGTCCAGTGAAGTATGTCTTCAGATCCTCTTATTCATGATATCAAGAATAATTCTTCTAAATCTCATGATCCCTCTAAATTTGAATTCAAGAACAACTTACTCTATTTCAAAAGATGCCTATATGTTCCAGAAGGAGAAGCATGTTTACGTATTCTTCAAGCTCGTCACGACTTCCCAGCAGCGGGACATTTTGAATACAATAAAACTTTGGAACTAATATCCAAGGATTTTTGGTGGCCACAAATGTGGAAAGCAGTCAAAGATTTTGTACAATCATGTGATGTTTGCTAAAGATCAAAAACTCCTCATCATCGACCTTACAAACTTTTTTAGCCATTACCCATTCCAGAACAACCATGGTCTTTTGTTTCTATGGACTTCATCACGGATCTTCCAATCTCAGGTTCTTATGACTCTATATTCGTGATAGTAGATCGTTTTACCAAGATGGCACATTTTGTACAATGTACAAAATCTATCACGGGTGAAGAAATAGTTAAGCTCTTTCTTGATAATATCTATCGTTATCATAGATTATCCAAAGATATTATATTAGATAGGAGAACTCAATTTGTATCAAGATTTTGGCGGACTCTTTTCAAGATTCTAAAAGTGGATATAAAACTATCTTCGGTATTCCATCCTCAAACTGATGGACAAACGGAGGGTATTAATCAAGTCTTAAAGCAATATTTAAGATGTACCATTAACTATCAACAAGATGATTGGACAACTCTTTTGTCATTGGCAGAGTTTTCTTACAATAACACGGTACATTCTTCTACAAAACAAACACCTTTCTTTGCTAATTATGGTTATCATCCATGACTTGATACTTTTGACTTTTCAAAAGTTGATAATCCTGCTGCAAAAGATTTGGCGATTCATTTATCAGAGCTACATGTAACGATGAAGGCGCAGTTAAAAGAGGCTCAAAAACAACAAAAGGTGAATGCGGATGTCTATCAAAAGGAACAACCTCCATTCTTCTTGGGTGATAAGGTATGGCTACTTTGTCATAATATCAAGACTATTCTTTCTTGTGACAAGTTGGACTATCGAAGACTTGGACCATTTTCTATTTCTGCACAAATCAATCCAGTTGCATATCGTTTACATCTATCAGAGTCAATGAAAATCCATCAAGTATTCCACATATCTCTTCTTGAACCATACAAGATAGTGGACATACCAAGAAGACGACAAGCTCCACCTCCTCCTATAGAAGTGGACAATAATGAAGAGTTTGAAGTAGAAGTCTTAGATTCAAGACGGGGCCAAAATAAATTAGAATATCTTGTCCATTGGCACGGATATGATATTAGTGAATGTACATGGGAGCCAATAAAGAATCTTACAAATGCAGCAAAGGCGGTGGAAGCTTTTCATCAACGACATCCATCAAAATCAAGATGAAAACCTTCTTTATAAAAGAAACAACATCTAGGCAAGATAACATTCTACTTTCAATCCTTGTTTGTAGCTTCTTTGTAGTTGTGACGCTCAGGAGATGGAGAACCAACAACTAGTGGATTCGACTCAAGAGCCTTTATTTGCTGACTTGCCGGACGAGACATTACAATTGTCACAACCTTTAAGATGACGCAATCGAAATGAAGATCTTCAAGAACGACAAGTTCTTCCTCAAATAGATGGCGAGATACAATGCATTTGGTATCACAATTTGGGAAGGGACTCTCGATATTTGATGATTTTGCTAGAGGTAGGAACAACTCCTGATGGTGTTCCAAATGTTCTATTTGAAGGAAGTTATGAAAGCCTCAACAATGATCAAATAATTGGGTGGTCTTCTTGCCCTAGTATAGGATACTACTGATGGTTGAGAGGTCCTATCAATCATCTTCGAAGAGAACAAAGATCAGAGTATGTAGCAAATATAATTCGTCACATCATAGATTTCCTCAATATATGATGACCGCTCCTCGTGGAACTCGTCCCTAGAAGGGGGGATAATGTCACGAACATATTCATGTAAGCTAGTAATTACATATACAAATAGGTGGAAGTAAGTAAAAATAAGTTAAAGTAAGTTAATTCTATAGTATTTAATATGAAAGCTTCCTAGAAGCTTCATAGATGCTGCTTTGACTTCATAGGTGTCTTTAATTGATTTTTTGGATTAGAAACGTGGTCAACAAGTTAGCCACGTGCCACACATGTTGTTAGCTTGAAGATCAAGCTAACTATGTGGCCCACATATAGAAAAACTTGCCTTGTAAGTCAAAGCATGTGTCCTACAAAATCAACACATATTTGAGGTCCTATAGAATGTTGCCACATAGCCCCTAGTTAGATAGTATATATAGAGACAAGAGTGAAGCCTTCTTCACTCTTGTCAACTCCTTTCTTGCTTACAGTCTAGTTTCAAGGATCTCTAGTTTCTTTATCTTTTGGCAATAGCCATTCCAGTTTCTCTTTCAATATACATACTTATTTATTTATATTTTGTTACATTTCTTTGAGTGAAGGCTCACTTGTCTGAATTGCTTTTTCATCGAGTTCTTGTCCTTCACAGATGGTCATCATATGTTGAAAAAACTTAAGGAGAATCAAGCAGAAGTATATAAATAATATGCATGACTAAAAAATCCATGGATTACTACAAGTTTAGGACTCAACCTTTTAAACCTTCTTTCTTTGGCACGTGCACCAAGTTTGGATGATGATAGCATGCACAATGACAAAGACAACCCTTCTTCAAATTCACATGAATGTATACATCTTGATAATTTACAAGAGCATTTTCCATCTCCATCAAGTTCTCTTCATCTTAAATTGGGTATTCACAATCGTAAGGTAATTACATGCTTTTGAACCTTATTGGTTTCTTTGTAAAATCACAATTAGGGTAGACTTGATATATGGAAGACGAGGAGAGAAGCGGTCCGTTAAAGAAGTTGATTATTATTTAGAAGTTCTTATTTACAATTCTAGATAAACTATACATGAATATAATCTTAGTGACTCCTTTCTTATAGTTGGATCAAGCTTGAGACAAAGATAAATATAGAAGAAATTTATGAGTTATCATTTATGCTCCAAAATTTTATTTTTTAAATTTTTCTTATTTTATGATAATTGAACATATAGATTAGGATTTATTTAAATAGAATCTGGTTTTATAAAGTTTTTAAGGTTGTAACCTTTGATGGTATAAATCCTAGTCTAATTCCTTGAGTTAGATTAATTAACATCAAAATAATAAGGAGTAGAAAATTAGAATAATAATTTGGTTAGTTTTAATAATTTAGAGGTTGTTAGTCATTGCTATAAGGGTTGATTGTGAGCCTATGAGTTCACCTACAATCATCTCATATGATTTAGAATGAATTAGAATTAAAAAAATTTAAAAGATTAAGTGAAGTTTATTAATGACAATTTTAAAGCTTCTTCTTCAACTTCAATAAATCCAAGTAACAAAGTAGTTTTTTTCAAATAATAGAGGCTTTCAAATGTGATGGCAGTATTGGATTCACTTTGTGAGGTGAAGAAAACAAGATCAGCACCTTCTCCTCCAACATTCAAGTGGAGCATTGAAATTTTCATTTTTGAATTTTTACAATAGATGCTAAAATCTCTAGAGGTAAAAAATTTCATAAAAATTGCAAATAAACATAGATGGAGGCATATGAATAGTCAATTTTAGCATAAAAAATTATTTTGAATACAATTGTGAAGTTAGATTTATTAAAAATATTTTTTTTCACTTACAATAGCCATCAGCTTTAATAATAAAATTAGCTTTTGGGTAAATGAAGGCTATAGATCTAGATTAAGGATCTTAGAAATTAAAGGTGGAGAAGGCTTGGAAAATCAAGCCTCTGTTATACAATTGAATGGAGGCTTGTGGAAGGGTGGTTGCAAAGATGGAAGGACAAAGTCATGCCAAAATTTGGCCAAAAATCCTAATCTTAATTTCATTTAGATTGTTAAATCTCATTGTCAACTTGTGGGTGGATTTGAATGGAATTTTAGTTGTGAATGATAATCATTGAGTTTTAAAACATTCTTCATTGTAGTAGATAGCTCTTTTGGCCTCCCAAGTACTCCTAAGAGCCTCAGATTTCCCCTCATCAATCAGTAATTTTTTTTTAATTTAAAATTCCTTTTAATTGTAGCTTTTGTTGTTAGCTTTCCAATAAGATAAGGCTTGCTCAATTTGGAGTTGAATTGAATTTTTGGTGAAATTTTGATTGCAAGAGAGTCGACTGCCTTCGCAGTTTGGATTAATCGAGTTTGGGAAGGCATTTCTCAGTTTATTATAATTGGATTCAATTGAAATTTTTGGAGCATTGAGATTTGTAAGGTAAGCTTTGAAAGGAATAAGTTTTGCTGGATTTGAAGACGATTTGGATTTTTAGAAAATTTCTAAGTGAAGGAGGTTGGTCGCCGCAGTAGTTTGGATCACTCATCTTCTGAGGAACAATTTTCATAATTGAATTACTAAATTGCAACGAGATTTATTGGAGAAAGAGCGCCTTTAACTTAACCATGCAAAAAAACTAATAATCATCTAATTTGAAATTAATTACATTTTTTGGTGAATTTCGGAATAGAAGGAAATTGCAGCCTTCAATCCTTGGACGTCGTTAAGGTACCTTCACTTTTAGCTCTCTTGTTTTGTTTATACTTTCATCGTCACAGTGACTCGTAATCTCCAAATTTTGATTTATAGCTAATAAATTTTAAGTTTTAACTTTTAACCTTTAATATTCTCACTTTAACTTTTAAATTTAATTTTTAATTTTTAGCTTAAAATTTTAAATTTAATTTTCAACTTTCACTTTTAAAATTTAAATTTTAACTTTTACTTTTAAATTTAAATTTTGAATTTAGATTTCAACTTTGACTTTTAAATTTAACTTTTAACTTTTGATTTTAACTTGAATTTAAGTTTTTATTCTTATTGTGAGTTAATAATAAGAAATTAATTAATTATATTTTTTACTATTTTTCATAGTGAATTTCATTTAAAATTTTAATTTAATATTAATAACCATTGCTTGAAAGGTATTAATTTTAATTAAACTACAAACACCCACATTTAAATTAATTTAATTATTTCACAATTGAAAGTTCTTCCATTCTATCTCTCAAGCTTGTTGTATAGTACCAATTCCATAGAGTGATGGATTTTAGGCTCATATCCTTGTGCTTAAAGCTTATTGAGATGATGACTATAATTTTCAATTTTAGTATTATTTTCAAAAAAAGAAGAAAAAGAAGAAAATATATATATATATATATATATATATATATATTTCTTATTAAGAATTTTGTATTTTTATCCATGAATAGGAAAAAAATAAGTTGATATCTTTAGAGTTGGTTTGAAAGGATTTATTTTTTATTAGATTTGAATTTATGGTAGGATTTTAGATGTACTATATTTTATGGTATTGGTTTGTAAAAAAATTATTATGGAAGAAAAGAAGTCCTTACAATGATTCAATTTCAAGGTTCTTGAGAGTAGCATAAGAAAGTTCATCAAGAGAGTTGTACCAAGGAATGGATGGAGGGAAAGAAAAAGTATTTTTGCTATAGTGAGGTTTTATCCTCTGATGTTGTCGTAGAGAGAGAGTTTGCCTTGAAAAAACAATGGGCTTCTTATTGCTACTAATTGCTTCACTATCTTATAACTCTTGAACATTCACAATATTCCATATAATATGAATCTTTTATAGATTTACTTGCCCCCATATTAAAAAATCTCTTTTCTTTAAACATTTATAAAATAAAAATATGAGATCCAAGACTTCTCTAAAGAGAGGAGTCTAATTAATTTATAGAGGATATCCAAAGAATTGGCCCCACAATGTCCATTAAAAGATATATCTTCTTCCTAAGATAGTTTCTCCCTTTCCTAAATCCTAAACCTTACTTCCAAATCTTAAACCTTAAATTCTACTTGTGAACTCTAAACCTTAAATTTTTCTATTTTTATTTGAATATGTTTATTTTTTTAAAAAAAATAAAAGTTAAAATTGACGATTCCAAAGAATTGATGTCATCTCACTTTAAGCCACCACCAACTTGTGGCTTCTTCCTTTTTAGGGGAAGCTATATACCAATCTATCAAAAAGACAAATATATAAAAAGTATGGATGTTACACATCATGCTACTATTAAGGGAGATTCCTCACTCCTATCCATAGATGATGAGTGCCCTTGTCATTCAACATAATCTCCTAATAGACATTGTAGGGCCAATTTTCTAAATATCATCTATAAATTAATTGAAGATTTTTAAAGAATATTCTTTTTTTCTCTCTCTCATGTGCCACTATGAGAATTTGAACTCATGACCTCATAGGTGTCATCCAAGTACCTTATCATCCATCCATCTCTACAAGCCCAAGTCACTACTTGATGTCAAAAGCCTCAATTCTTCTTCCTATAAGTTTGTTGCTTAATCTCTTCTTCTTCTTTCAATCTCTATTTCTCACAAATAATAACTTATTTTTCTATAAAAATTTAGATACCTATTTATAGACCTATTAAAAATATTTCTATAAAATTTTATATTTAATAGATATTCTAAAAATTAATTATCCTAAATTCTATTTTTTCCTTGTATAAACTTATTTTTTAATTTCTAACAACTATAATATTTATTACTAATAGAATTAATTCATATATATATTCTAAATATACTTTTATTAATCTTTATTCTAATTTAATACTTAATTAATTAATTTTTTTTTCTAATCATTTTTTTAAATCTTTCATTTAAATAAGTAAACACAAGCTAAGGATTAATAGATTTCATAGTTCTTATCTAATTTTTATATATTATATATAAATATGACACATTCTCTGGTATATGACATTAATTCTCTTTATTTTCTTCAGATTCCATCAATATTGCCTTCAATTCTTTATCTTCTTCTTCTCCTTCTTTTTGTTGTTGTAAAGAGCCAATATTATCTTTTTTGTTGATCCTTATATATCTTTGCTTAAAGACCTTCATTCTCTTATCTGCTATTGGATTTTTGATAATTGTTCCATCTAACTCATGTAAACAATAAGTGGCAATCTCTTATCAAATCTTTCTTTATTTTTCAACTGAGCTGCTTTTAATATCTCTATTGCTACTTCTAAATCTTTTAGTAGCCTCCTTCATTGTTGAATTCAAAGTTCCAATAGGCATTCTCTATCAATTCCATCTTTCTAAGATAAAAAAGTCTATGTGGGATAAGATTCTTTAGCTGGCATCATTGATTTTTGTCCTAGCATCAAATCAATGGGCATGTAACTGGTCACTGTACTATGAATAGTCTTATCAGCCTATAATGGAAACGAAAGCAGTTTTGGCCATTGTATTGATTTACCTTTACAAGCTTTTACTAATGCATTAATGATAAGAAAATGACATCTTTTTTTTTACCATTTACTTTCAGCTTATAAGAGGTAGTTAATTTTAATTGAATTCTATATCTTTTGAAGAATTCTCTTGCCTCTATTGCATCTAATTCTCCTCTATCTGCTCTCATCTTTTTAATGTTCTTATATTAGCTAAAAATAACTTCGAATATAAATAGATATATTCTTTTTTTAGACTTGGTCTTTAAAGTCCTTCCTTCAACAAAATTTGATAGTTTTTTTTTTGCCAAAATCAAATATTTCATGCCCCAAAGCCTAGGTGGCATAGCTACTAAATCATTCACCCATTAAAAATGTATATAAGGTGGATAGGTAGGTCAAAGTCCATCCCTATATTTAATTTTTGATTATACTTGGTAATCTATACAAGAACCTATAAAATTTTCTACATCTATGAATAGTCCTTTTCACTAATATCTCTCCTTGATTTTGGTATAAGTGGCCCAAATTCTTCTATGTTCAAGCCAAAGTGTATGATGAAATTCCTCCAGAATCTTATTTTTAGTGATTAAATTTCCTATTAACTGCAATGAGAACTTATCACCTCTCTTTGGTTTCTTCTACAAAAATCCATCTTTGAGAAGATAGTCATATGACTGATGTCGAATATTCTTAAAAAAATTATCCAATCAATCTTCTTATCTCTTCATTGTGCTCAAATAAATTTCAATATCTTTAAGCCTCCCTTCATATAAATTCTTTTTGAAGACTTCAATCTTGTTATTGCAACCCATTTTTTTGATGGCAAATAAATATCAATAGGTCTTTTTATCTCCATCTTCATAATCCATCATCTCCTCTTTGCCAATATATCTAGCTCTAGATAACATATCTACTACTAAATTATCTTTGTAAGTGATGTGCTCTAAAACTAGATTTAATGTCGTGATATAAGCTATCTATCTTAACATAACAATATTTGGGATAGAACAATTACTTATCATATCAAGTAAAGATAGACAAACTCTTTCCAAAATCACATTGGCTCCAATCAAATAATTTATTTCAACCTTTAAAGCTATAAGTGCTCTCCAAAGTTCATGCTTAACTTATACATATGCCTTTTGTCTATGTGTAAGAATTTTGGCTCCAAACCTTGTAACAAATCTTTTCTCTTTTTGATAATTTTATCCAATAGCCAATTCAATTTGTATTGGATTAGTATCCACCATTACTAATATCAACCTTCTACATTGATAATCTACTCGTTTAAGGATGGGTGGTGAACTTAAAATCTTCTTCAAATTTTCCATAGCTTCTTCATGTTCTTCCTTCCAAATAATTTTTTTTTACCTTTTTTCAATAACTTGTATAGTGGTTCTGAAATGTAGGTAGAATGAAGAACCCAAATATGATAAAACACACATGCATCTAAAAATCTTTTAATTTCAGTGATACTATTGCATGTCTTTATTTTGGATATAGCATTAATTTTATTTGGATTTGGTTTCCTACCATATTTTTTACACGTATGTCCCACCACTAAAATTTCTTCAACACCAAAACTTGATTTCTCTAAAGATAATGTCAAATTTACCGATTGAAGCTTCTCCAATATTTAAGCCACATCTTCAATATGTTTCTTAATAAATATTCTACAACCATTTGCATCAATAATTTCATCTCTTTCTTTATACTTGCAATCTTTCATTTGTATATCATCCAAAAATAGAATGGTCTTTTTTAGCACAAATTCTTTCAATATATGATTTATTATATTTTGTATATGAGCCACCAAATTGTTTGCACCTTGTGGTAAGATACATATCCTCATCAAATCCAAAAAGGTCTTCATGTTTGTAAGAACTTTACTTTCTTTTGCCAATGGAAATTGATCATACCTTGAATATAAGTCTCTAACAAAATAGATAGCATGACTGGCAAATTGTTCTATCACTTCGTATTTCTAATGGTTACATTATTTGCTGGTTGCATATCTTGAATAAATCTCAATTTTCTTGATTTCATAGGCATTGTGAACTATTTATTTGAATAGGGTGCAATTGAAGGTTTTAGAATTTTCATCTTCACCTTTTCTTTCAATAACTCTATTAATTTAGGAAGTAAAGCTCTTGGTATTGAAATAGGCTTTAAATGCCATGGAACATGTGATTGTCATTTTACTTATTTTACAATTCTTTCTAGAATAAACCTGTATAGGAGAATTCAAACATAGGGAAAGACTAAGTGCATGAGTTTCACTTGTTAGGGTCACACAATTAACTGTATTTTAAACCACTAAAATATTAAGAAATACTACAATGCTTCCTCCTAGTAACAATACTCCTTCATCAACTGATAACCACAATGTGCAACCCTACACTCTCAAAAGACCACTCAAAATTCAATAAATTCCATCTAACCTCAGGAATAACAGACTTCACTCCAACCAATCTAAATTCATAGAATTCCTATAATCATAGACTTCCTCTGTCAAAACACACACACACAACTCTCAATAAACAACAATCATAATCTTCCATCCATAATCAATCTTCCAATAACTTCTCATATAATTCAATCACTCAATACTCCAGTTATATAATCAATAATTCATAAATCAATCTCTGATTTATTCCACAGACTCACTTCTCAGTATTCAGAAACTATCCATTATTCTTCAACAACAAAGAAAACAAAAGAAACGAAGAGGAAGCACCAAGCTTAACCCCGGCTCATAACTATCATAGTCTGGCCTCCCAACAAACTTCTACAATTCCTATATAATTGCTATTGATTTCCAGATTCTAACCATAATCCTATAATAACACTTTTTAATAATTGAATCAATCATCCGTCCTCCTAAATTAACTATTCTATAGACTATTAATCTATTTTATCAATATCTTATAAAAATAAACTAATATCTATTCTACAGAATATGTGGCATAGTGAAAATCACCATTGGTGCAATAATATTAGGATCCATACAACTTATTTCATTAAGAGTCAACACAAATATCTTCTTATATTTAATAATTATTTTTTAAAACATCTTCTTTTCTGATATTATTAAAAATTCACTCCCTCCAATCTTTAGTTTAGCCAATAATTTCTTAGTGAATTGATGTTCAATCTTTTGCTTCTCCCTTAATTCTGGCTTTTTAAGTGCTTACTTGATATGTTTCATGGTATCGAGTGGTAATTGAGTAGCTTTTGGCTTAACCTTTTTAGCTATTGTCTTATACTTTGTTTGAACTATAGCTTCACGCTTTAGCCTATAGCTAGTACTATCTTCCATACTTTCTATACTTCCTTTAATTCTTTATAAGTTTCTTTTGAATGCAAATTTATCCATACTTCTTCTTTTTTTTTTCTTTGCTATGCTTTCCAAAACCATCATCAAATCATCTTTTAAACCTACTTCTTCTATTATTCTATCTATAGCTTCTTTTCTTGAAATCAAATCCATATTTTTAAAGTTTTTTCTTGTTTCTTCATCTTTCTTCTATTTACTGAATTCAAATCTTTAATTTTTTTAAAATTCATAAACCTTATTATTATTCAAATCCAAAAATATATTATTCAAAATATTTATATTGGAGTTGGCATAATTTTTATTTGCATCTTTGTATCCCTTTTTTACAAGGATGCTCTCTAGAAATCCAAAAATCTACTTTTGGGTTTCAAAGATGCTTTCCTTAATTGATCACAATGCCTGTCATAAATAGACTTAATTATAGGAAATTGTACTTCTCTCTTTCCATTACAACTATAAATCCTTATATAATAGGAACCATCATCCAAAACTCTAGTTTCCATTCTTGTATTAGTGATATAAGATTGACTTAGAATTACTGGATATGTAGCTGAATTTTATATTAAAAAGTTTTGTTTCACCTCTATATCTCCAATTCTCATCTTTATTACTAGATAAGCTCTATAAAGATCTCTTTCTTGGTTATTTTTTACTCTAATCACCCATCCATGATTCATGTTAATTGACCACTTACATTTTTCATACACCTTCCTTGACATGATATTAATCTCTAACCTATGATCAACCAATGCCAATACTGGATTATTTAAATCACCAAGCTTTATTTGTATCTCTGTGGTTGCTCTAGTCCAATAAAAAATTGAATAACTCACTCCATCTTTTTCTTAATCATTGTACTTAATACAATTTGTAACTAGAGCTTCTTGTGCTTGATGTACTCCCATAAGCATATTATTATTGATCAAAGTCTTATCTTTTAAGTTTATTTCTTACCTTACTTTTGGTATTGCAGCTTGGGCAAATACATGTCCTATCTCTTCTTCTTCAACTTGAATCATTCGAGTATCTAATGCCTCAATCAAAATAGCCTCGACTATCATTTGTCTCTTTCTTTTTAATACATCAATGATCAATTTATGGAAATCCATCTTTGCTACACTAAGAGCATCTCTGAAGGTAAATTCAATTTTAGCATCCAAAATTTTTTCTTCTAAAATACTCTTCATATTAATAGATGTTTCAATATTAGATTGAAGTTTATAAGCGAGATTTTTACCTTTGACCTTCTTTGATACATCTTTTTCATTTTCTTTCTTCTTCTCTAGTATTCTTTTTTTGTTTGGAAGATTAGTAGAATTTTCTTGTTGAGTAACTCTATCTTTTTTTCTTCAACCGCAACATCATATGGACCAACAACTTATTGATCTTTACCTAAAAAAGCTTTAATACTCAAAGCATCAACCAAATCTTTCCACCTAGTCATTCTTCTAATAACCTCACTTCTTTTCTTCATAGCATCAATTGTGGATGAATCTATAACCTTCACTTCTCTTTATCCTATTTTAATGGCATAAGACTTTGTTTTTTTTTTTTTTTTTTTTTTTTTTTTTTTTTTGATATGGTACTTCTCTTATTGATTTGTTCTTCCACCAATTTCTTCATACCTCCTTCTCCGAAGTTGATCCTAAGAGGTTCATCACAACTTTAAAGTCTTATCCTTCCTTCCTTGAAATAAATAATATCTTCTCTAATTGCCACTTTATACTTATCACATTCACCACGCTTGTGGCTTGGACTATCACACAATATATATCTTTCAATATATCCTCTAGTTCCTTATGAAACATTTGATGCACTACGCTTTTGAGATCTTTTCAATTCTATCATTTCCACCTGTGAGTGTAAATTTCACACCTCTATCCAAATTATAAGATGGCCTCAATTAAGAATTTCTTGTAATTGGTAGTATGAAGTAGAAGATGCAATAAATAAGAACAAAAGAAAAAAACAATACAAACAAGTGCAAGAAATGTATACAA
The DNA here is from genome assembly GCF_059467195.1 of Physcomitrium patens. Classification (NCBI taxonomy): domain Eukaryota; kingdom Viridiplantae; phylum Streptophyta; class Bryopsida; order Funariales; family Funariaceae; genus Physcomitrium; species Physcomitrium patens. The sequence goes on along the minus strand of NC_143422.1, from coordinate 16,753,208 downwards.
GCAAATACACACTCGAAAACTTAGTCATAGTCTGTTCACTGTGTTTTCGCCTAGTAAAAAGTAAAATTAAAAAATAAAAAATATATTTTTAGATAGATAATTTTCTTATCTTTCCAATGGTGTAAAAAATATATAAATCCGAGTTACTATGAATAAGTTATGAAGGTTTGAAATAACAAGTAAATAAATAAAAAGTTAAGTGAAAATATTTTACCTCAAGGATAATTTGCTTATAGATCAAGGATTCGAGCCTCACCAAGGCTCACATGTAGTGTATAAGGATATCTATGAGAGGCCACGAGGCCTTAGTCTTATCTTCCTAACTACCTTCAAGGTGCTACAATCCATATAGGACTTGTGCACCTCCCTTCCTACAAGAACTACACTAGCTGCTAGGCCTTCTATTTTCTACTAGAAGAACCAACATTTTTGCAATTTTGACTACAACACGGTATTTAAAAACACCCAATTAGCTTAGGAACCATGTATGGCCTTCAAATCTTACTCCATTTTCTCATAATGGCTTCCCCAGTGATAAAAGTTATTTTTACCAAGGTCTTAAAAATTGCTCTAAAAATTCCTAAAAAATTCTAAATAAATTCTAAATAAATTTTAAATAAATTATAACAAATATTATAATATTTTTATAATTATAATATCCATTTAAGGCTATAATTTCCTATCTTGATAATTTTTTATAGTAATAAAATCAATTTAAATCTACTATAAATCCTATTTTTTTTTATACCAATAACTAAAATGATATGAGGTTCTTTCTCATGCTTCTTCTAAATACTAAAATTTATGGTTTTTATAAGTAGTATATATAGATAGAAGACCAATAAAAATATTGGTATTAATAAATAATTCTTACTATTCAACAATGAATGAAAGTACTAAACCAATGTAGATAATTGCCTTCAAGACTTATTAAGACTCTATTTCTACTACTAACATTCTAATTTTCTATTTCTGTGAGGATTTCTATACTACTTATTATATATTATGTTTTAAAGCATTCTAAATACATATTTTTATCCTAAAATAATAAGTGAGTCAATTTGATGAGTCACGCATGGCGACCATTTGGGACGACTTGCAAAGAAGAAGAACCTAGAATTGACCTTCCAAAATGCTATTGAATAAAAAGAAGAATTATTTATAATAGTATTTTAATAACTATTTAAGATTAAAATAAGTGCTTTACTTCTAATCTAAAAGAACTAAAGTATTTTTTATCCTATAGATCTAAACAAAGAAGATAAAGAAAATTAAATCTAATCTAAGACTCAAAGATTATATATAAAAAAAGAAATCAGAGCTAAGAAATAAAAAAGTGATCTTTTCAAATGTCTCTTTAATATGAGAGGATTTTACTATCAACCTTCTAAGGTCTATATATTTGTTGGATGTCAAGGTTGGTCTTTTCTTGTACTAACACTAACTAATTATGATAGCCTTTTTTTTCCAATCAGATTCAAATTCGGGACACTCACTTGAAAACCTCTCACTTGATCAATCCCTCTATGCTCTTTGGATGTTTACTAAGATACCTTCTTTTAATTCTTAATAATATATATATATATATATATATATATATATATATATGAAAGTCTCATCAAGTACTTGTCTCTTTTAGTTAGAATATCTCTAATTATTTGGTGAAGGAACTAAAACAATAAATGAGTCAATTTGATGACTCACACCACCTTCAAATTTTTCATATCTTTGATTAATTCTTCCTATGCTTCATCACAAGTAACCTTACTCATCTTTTGAGTTGATAAGAAGTTTAGACAGTAGGCACTAGATTTAATTGTGATGGATAATTTTGAATCTTGAGCTTTTGTTGCTTAGCTGAAAGTCCAACTGCCTCCTTTATCTTTTTTCAATCATTAATAAAGCCATTCTCAGATATCTTATTTTCTAAATGAAAGGATAAATTTTTCTTAAATCATCATTTTTTGCTTGCAAAAATAACTCAAATTTACTTGTATCAAGAAATTATCTTTCATACCTTGATAATTGACCGAATTTCTTCTCAAAATCCTTAATTAACTCACTTGGGTCTATTTGACATCCAAGCCTTTGTCCAATCTACTCCAAAAATGATCTCTTGGTTATTCTTTATAAATCTTCTTCAAAAAATTCGTCTTTGAGTCATTCTACATATTTGCTCCAAGAGATAGAATCTTCATACAACTCTTTCATTTTTTTTTTTAATTTTGGAAATAACACCGAGATCAAAAGCAATCATCTTTACCTCTAGAACTTGATATACTTTCATCTTGCATACATAAATCCTAAAAAATTTGATAATGTTCTTTCCTTCAAATTTTCTAATCTTGCCAACAACAGCTTGCAAGGCTTTTGTAGTATCCTCGGCTTACTCTTGAACTTGTTGCTATTGCTCCATAAATTGTGTAAATGCTTAAAATAAGTTATTTGAAGTATCTCTTCTTTGCATTCCAAAACCTAAATCAACATCTTTCATTGTCCCTAGCAAAGCAATAAGTGCCTCAATGCTCTCTCAGTGGAAGCACCAATATGTCATAGAGAGAGAGTTTGTCTTAAAAAAATATTGGGCTTCTTACTGCTACTAATTGATTTACTACCTTATAACTCTAAAATATTCACAACATTCCATATACCATGAATTCTTTGTAGATTTACTTACCCTCATATCAAAAAATCTCTTTTTCTTAAACATTTGTAAAATAGAAATACAAGAGAGCCAAAACTCCTCTGAAGAGTCCTTAAATCCTCTTCTTAAGATGGTTGCTCCCATCTCTAAATCCTAAACCTTACTTCCAAACCCTAAATCCTAAATCCTACTTCAAAACTCTAAATCTTAATTATTTCTATTTATATTTAAATATGTATATTTTTTTAAAAAAAAAGTAAAAATTAGGATTGATATCATCTCATTTTAAGCCATAACCAACTTGTGATTTCTTCTTTTTTAGAGGAAGCTATATACCAATCTATTAAAAATATGAATATATAAAAGGCATAGGCATCACACATCATGCTACTATTAAAGAAGATTCCTTGCTCCCACCCATAGATGACAAGTGTCCTTGTCATTCAACATAATCTCCTAATGGACATTGTGGGATCCTCCTAGATGCCACCCAAGCACTTTATCATCTACCTACCTCTACAAACCCAAGTCACTACTTGATGTCAAAAGCCTCAATTCTTCTCCCTATAAGCTTGTTGCTCAATCTCTTCTCCTTCTTTCAATCTCTATTTCTTACAAATCATAATTTATTTTTCTATAAAATTTATATATCTATTTATAGTCCTACTAAAAATATATCTATAAAATTTATATATCTATTTATATTCCTACTAAAAATATATCTATAAAATTTTATATTAAATAAAAACTCTAAAAATTAATTATCCTAAATTCTATTTTTTCCTTATATAAACTTACTTTTTAATTTTTAGCAACTACAATACTTATTGATAATAGAATTCATTCATATATATATATATATATATATATATATATAAAGATATATATAATTTTAAATATAATTTTATTAATCTTTATTCTAATCTAATATTTAATTAATCAATTAATTCTTGTTTCTAATCATTTTTCTAAATATTTTATTTAAATTAGTAAATACAAGCAAAAAATTAATAGATTTCATAGTTCTTATTTAATTTTTATATAATATATACAAACATGATACAACAATGTGAATTATTTTAGTTATTATCTCTTAGCAAACTTGTATTATTTCTATTATAAAAAGAATTTTTAAGAAGTTAGCTATGAGATTGCGCAGGAGCTAGGACCCTCTATTATTCACCATTTAGCTTTTTTCACTTGCTTAGCAAACTTTTCTTGAGTTTTATAGTCCAAGCAACTTTTGAACTTGCAATCTCAAAAAGATAAAATTGATAATAAGATTAAACTAATCTTGTATTGATTTGGTTATGACCTTATGCAAGTGGGTAATATCTTCTTGAAATTGTATGTCTCTATACTTATCTTTTCTTAATTATCTCATAAATATTAACTTTTGTATTACTTTTTTGTGTTATTTTAAAATTAAGTTTTTTATTCTCATTGTGTTCAAGCTTCAGTATACTAAAGCAATTGAACTAATAGAGGTGGATTCGAATATGGGAAAAGACTGGTTATATGAATTGAGTCTATTAGTGTCACAATTGACTGTATTCTGGCTATCTGAAATCAAGTATCAAACTACAAAACACCGAGGCTTACTACTTTGGTCTTAATTCAATCCATAATCTATTCTACGATTATCAATTCAATAATACTTCTCTCAATTACAATTCTTCATAAGCAAATAATAAAGAAAATAAAGAGATAGCACCAAGCTTACCCCGGCTTACGACTCTCACAGTCTGGCTCCAATCTTTCTTTCTTCAACCTATTTATCCTACCAAAAAGATGATCCATCTGCCAGCAGATTCCAAAGGTTATGACCCTTTGAATTCTTAACCATTTATTCCACTAACAATCTACTGTTACCAACTAAACTGCCTAACCATCAGTCTAATTCTCAAGATTATCAATAACCAACTAGTAACTTACCACAAAGTTTATTTACCTATTCTACAGGGTTTAAAAAATCTCATGTCTTATAATTCTTTGTAATGTGTTCTATCTCTAGGTTTTTATGAGGTAATGTGGCTCTTTTCTTTTAAAGTATTTTCATTGCTACTATAATTCAAATTATTTTTTTTAAGCATCTTTGGTGATGTTCATGAATTATGAGTATTTTTTAAAAAGACAACATAAAATAATTTGGTCGCACACCACAGTTGTAGAGCATAACAAAGTAGGATACAAAACCAAGTGAGATTTCATCTAATTTCAATCTATTTTTTTATTGAACAAATTATTGCATCACATTATAAAACTACACAAATAAATAATAAATTAAATTTTAAGCATACAAGAACTTGTTGTGAAACTGAAATTAGAAAGTAAAAAAATTGTAATGCTTTGAATACCATAAAGCACAATCTGCCATCTAGTATGAAGATCTACTACAATCTGATGTCACGGACATACATATCTATCTTGATAATTATCTAAATAATAAGAATAGGTAGAAATAAATCAAAGTAAATAAATATAATAATATCTTGTAGAAAGCTTTCCAGAAGCTTTATAGATGATGCTTTGTCTTTATACATATCTATAAGTGATTGATAGGTTGAAAACTTGGCAAACAAAAATGCCATGTGTCGACATGTTGACCACTTATAATACAAATTGGACATATGGCATACATCTAGGAAACTTGCCTTACAAATTAGTCATGTGTCTTGCAAGTTGGACACGTATTAGAGGTTTAATAGCATGTCTCCATATATTCCTTAATTAAGTAGTATATATAGTGGCAAGAGTGAGGCCTTCTTCACTCTTGTCAACTACTTTTTTGGTTTTTAGTCTAGTTTTAAGAATCTTATGTTTTCGAGTCTTTGACAATAGCTATTCCAGTTCTTCTTTAAATATACATACTTTCTTCTATTTTTTCACTTTCTTTTTGATACAAATTCCATGACTTTATGCATCTTCTTCCAATTTGTATCCATGACAAATTGACAAGAGTGTGCATACAATATTAAAGCTTTGTCTTTTCTTGATTAAAAATGGATTATCCCTTATTCTTGATAAGACATAAGCATATTAGAAGTTATAGATTACCCTCTTCTAAACTGATATTGTTTTTAGAAAAAAAAAAAAATCTTGATTCTTGAGCATTATATTTTGTGAGAATAGACACCTTTCTTTTTATTGTACTAGCATAGCAAAGCTTGCTGAAATGAAGAATGCAATGACTCAAATGGAAGAGCAAATGAGAGAATTAATACTTACAATACATCAACTCACTCTTCTACCACAAGGAGCAATAAGATTATCAAGCAATGAAGATATAGAGATGATTGGAGTTGCTTCAACATCTACACCAAATCATATTACTATTTCTACAATAGAATATCATTCAAGTTTCAAAGAACCAAAAATTAGATTGCTTGAGAAGTTTGATGGCACAAGATCTAAGTTTTGAAGATTCATCAATTAGGTACAATTGGTGATTGAACTACAACCTCAAAGTTATCCAATTCAAGAATCATAAGTCAGGTTTATTAAAATATTACTTTTAGATTCTACTTTATTATGGTTTTCATCATTTCTTAAATGACTTGATCCAATATTAGATAATTTGGGAGCATTCTTAGTGGAGTTTTGATCTATGTATGGAAAACATGATGCAATCCGTGTTACAACCAACAAGTTTTGTAACTTGCGATAAGGTAATTGATCAATGATATTATATGCTTTATAATTTTGACAATTAGCGACAAATATCAAGTGGGATGATGCAGCATTCATCAGCCAATTTTTCAATAAATTACAATATAAAGTAAAGAAATTGATGCTCAATTTACGTGATCCTCAGACATTGAGTCAAATAATTGACTTTGCTGTGAAATGTGACAATCGACTTTTTGAGTTTTTGATCTGAGAATCACATAAGAGAACCTCAACGTTATTACAATTCAATGTCAATACTAATAAATTTTCAATCTAAGCATTTGGAAGTAAAAGTCATGCAAATTAATAGAGTACATTTTAAATCTCTTACCAAACAAGAAAAGACTCGTCATTATCAAAAATGACTAAGTTTATATTATAGAGAAGCTAAGTACACTACTCAAAATTATCCAAATAAATGACACAACTATAAAATAAGGAGTACTACTATCAAAGATGAAAACATGTCGAAAAATAAATTTGTCCAGCTACAATAGGGACCATGCAGCTGGAATCTTATACAATTTCTAATGAAGGTCCTATTCTCTCCTCAAAAACCCTCTCTTTATTTTATAATAGATGTGCATTTAGAATCTAATAACCACAAAGCCTTTGCCTAAATAGATTAAAGACCCTCTACTTGTTTTTTAGATGAAGAATGTTTTAAAACTCATAATATACAATTACTACAAAAAACTAAATCCGTATATGTAGAAGTCATAGATGGTCATCCATTATCTTCAAGAGATGTTATTCATGAAACACTTTCTATAGATATAGTAATAAATGGTCATAATAGTTGCGTAATTTTTAATATAAATAGATCTCCCTCTAATCTAGTTATTTTAGATTTATCATGGCTAGAAAAGTATAATCCAATGATAGATTAGATTTCTTATGAACTTAACTTTTCTTTGAACATCATTGAGAATTTTCCTAATCTAATAGAAAGCCAAGAGTCTAGTATAGTCAAATCTATACTTCTAGGTACAAAATCTTTTTTGTATGTTGCAAAAGAAGGATTGTATTTTATTATTTATGCCACATCCATTTTAAATGATGGAAAGATTTCAAGTGAAATTCCAAATCAATATTAAGTTTTTTAAGATATTTTTGAGAAAAAGAATGCAGATATTCTCTAGGAGCATCTTCAATATGATTGCTGAATTGATCTTAAAGAAGGAATTCAGTTGCCATTTGGTTCAATCTATAATTTATTACAAAATGAGTTGGCAAAACTCAAGAAGTACATTAATAAGAACTAGGCCAAGAATTTCATATGCCATTCAAAATCTCCTACAAGACCTCTTATCTTATTTGTGAAGAAAAATGATGGATCATTATAAATGTGTGTAGATTATTGAAGACTCAAGAAGTTTACCATCAAGAATAGATATCCTCTACCTTTGATATCTAGATTTCTTAATCAATTAAATTAAGCTAAGACCTATGTAAAAATAGATCTACAATTAGTTTGCAATTTGATCCACATTAAAGAAGGAGATGAATGGAGGATTACATTTCAAATAAGGTATGGATATTTTGAATATAATGTTGTCGTATTGTTGTTCGACTACTATATGAAAATAATATAATTATGTACTTAATATATAATTTACTAAGTAACATGGTGAGAGCCATGTTAGTAGATTTTAGTTGGTTAAAGAATATAATTTGATTATTACGTTGAGAAGAGGTTATTTAAAAAGATTACTATAGAATTTATATAACTTTAATTTTCTTTTGATAGTGGCTTTTAAGATTGGTTTTGGTTGGTAGTAACTTCTAAATATTTAGAATCACCTTTGTTAGACATTAGTGACCTTTGAAACTTATTTTGATTCTTTTATTTGATGTTTAGAGCATAAAATATGTAAATCTTATAGGAAAAAGGATTGAAGAAGGATTTTGGTAGCAAAGGGAGTAATTAAGGCACCAATATAGATAAATGGAGATGGATGATAAAAATCTCCATTCATATTGGTCAAAAATCATGACCAATAGGCTTTGAGGAGGCTGCCTGAGGCCATATTAGAGATTAGGGTTAGTTTTTCGAGGCAAATCAAGCTTTGAAGGCTACAATCAGCAAGTTTAGGATTTTGGCTATGATTTTGGTGCAAATCTTATATGATTTGGAGTTTATATAAAAGAGATATAGGCACTCAAAGTTAAGGTATTGATTTAAAAGCTTCTATCACTTTTTTTGGCATAACGCATATGTACAAAAGGCAATTGAGGATCGGCAATTGCGACTGGAGAGAGCATTTCTGCAACTACACTTTTTGCATACTGCTTGCTAGATTTCAAGTTGGGATGGAGTTATTGGATTTTGAAGTCGGCGCATGCACTTTAAGGGTAGTACATGACCTGATTTACTAGTGGTTGTGTCTTAAGCTATATCTTGTGCAATTTGACAAGATTTTGGCTCAAAATTTTAGAAAATGTATAAATTTATGTTAATAAATGTTAAATATAAGTTTGATGACTTTTGGATATTGGATTCTTGAGATATTCAGAAAATAGTGCTCAAGTGCTTGTAAATTAGGGTTTAGAGCATCTGTTAGGATTTCTTAGATGCCAACAGATCAAAAGTGAATTTGTAGTTGATTTTTTTGTGATAAAATTTAATGGTGACTTCTACCCATCCTATAAATCTGACACAAACTAAATAGCTAGATCAAGTGTTATGAATTTCTAAAGTTTGGAACGAAAAAACTCTTCGCATGAAAAATATATTTTAAAGGGATTTTATTATATTTTGAGTTTTATGCAAATCAAAGGAGTTTTGGAAGCTAAGATAAGATTCATATAAAGGTTTAAGCTAAACTCTCTATAGCTAGATATCTAATATATTCTTAGATAGCAAATCACGTCATACGACAATGTCATGCCTTTTGGACTCATGAATGCACTAGCTACTTTTCAACATCTTATGAATGATGTTTTATATGAATTTCTAGATGATTTTTTTGTTTACTACTTAGATGATATGTTAATCTACTCTAACGATGTAAAAGAATATGAAGTTTATGTTCATCGTGTGTTATAAAAACTTAGAGATAAGGGATTATACACTAAGATAGAAAAGAATATATTCCACATTACTCAAGTTGACCTCTTATGATACATCATTTCAAATAATGGTCTAATGATGGATCCTAAAAAAGTTTACACAATCATGGACTAGAAGTCTCAAAAAACAATAAGAGATATACAATGCTTTTGGGGATTTGTCAATTACTATCGGATCTTCATCAAGAATTTTTTTTAACATACAGTGCTACTTATATGCTTAACTTGTAAAGATAAGCTTGAGTAGAGTGAAGAAGCAAAAGCATCATTTGAAGTTTTGAAGAAAGCTTTTACTTTTGCACCAATCCTATATTGTGTTGACTTTTTTAAAGCATTTTTTATGGAGACAAATGCATCTGACTTTACCTTTGATGCAATCTTATCACAAATAGGAACAGATGAAAAATTTCATCTAGTAGCTTTTTATTCAAGAAAATTTTCAACAGTTGAGATTAATTATGAGATCCATGATAAGGAACTTCTTGCAATTATGGATTCTTTTTAAGAATGGCATCATTATTTAGAAGGCCCTTCAAGTCCAGTCACCATATATACAGATCACAAGAACCTCAAATATTTCATGACAACATGTGTTGAATCATTGTCAAGCTCGTTGGAGTATGTCTTTATCAAGATTCAAATTTAATATTACTTATCAGCTAAGAAAATAACAAGGTTTGTTTGATGCCTTTTCTAAATATTCTTATCTTACACCAAAAGAAAGAAAAGCAGATTTTGACTAACAAAAGAGAATTTTACTGAAGCCAAAATAATTTAATATCTAAACAATGAAATCAACATTGACTATTGATTTGACTTTCTTAAGAAGATCTAAGTAAGTATGTCTTCAAACCTTCTTCTTCATGATATTAAAAACAATTCTTCTAAGTCTCAAAATCCTTCCAAATTTGAATTTAAGAAAAACCTACTTTATTTTGAAGGATGCTTATATGTTCCAAAAAAAAAAGCACGATTACGTTGTCATGTTGTGGTTTGGCTACTATGTGAAAATAATATATTTATATATTTAATACACAATATAGTAGACAACATGGTGAGAGCTATGTTAGTGGATTTTTTTTAATTATAAGATGTGGATAGATTACTACCTCAGAAAGAGATTATTTAAAAAGGCTACTATTAGAATTTATATAACTTTATTTTCTTTTGATAGTGACTTTGAAGTTGAACTTATTAGTAGTAACTTTTAAACATTTAGAGTCACCTTTGTAAGATATTTGTGACCCTTAAAGTCTTATTTTATTTCTATTATTTGATATTTAGGACATATATTATATAAATCTTATAAAAAAAAAATGACTGGAGAGGGGTCTTGGTAGCAAAAAAAAGAAGTTAGGGCATCCATATAGATGAATGGAGATGGATGATGAAAATCTCCATTCTTATTGGTCAAAAATCATGACCAATGGGCTTCAAGGAGGCTGTCCAAGGCCATATTAGGGATTAGGGTTAGTCTTTCAAGGGCATTTGAGCTTTGGAGGATAAGATCAGCAAGTTTAAAATTTTGACTATGGTTTTGGTGCAAATTTTGAGTCATTTGGAATTTTTATGAAAGAGATATAGGTACTCAAAATAGAGGTGTTGATTTTGTACCTACTATCACTCTTTTAGATATAACACATGCTTATAGAAAGGAATAGAGGATCGGTGACTAGAGTTAGAGATAGCACTCTCTCAGCTATATTTTTGGCATATTGCATAATGGATTTTAAGTTTAAATAGAGGAGATATTGAAGATTGAAATCAACGCTTGTAAATCTGAAGGTAGTAAGTGATCCAAATTACTACTAGTTGTATTTTAAGCTATATCTTATGCAATTTGATAAGATTTTGGCTAAATATTTCTAAAAATATATATTTTCATGTAATCAAATTATATATACAAGTTTTTTGGAATTTGGATTCTAGATTTTTGAGATATGAAGAAAATAGTTTTTGGGTGCTTGTAGATTAGGATTTAGAGCACTTGCTAAGATTTCTAAGATGCCTAAAGATTGGAAAAAAATTTATAATTCATTTTTTTTGTGATAAAGTTTAAGGATAAAATTTATGTCACATAGAAATTTTAAAAAAATTGAATGGTTGGATCAAGAGATATGAATTTTCAAAGTTTAGGATAAAAATATATTTTGTAAGAAAAAAATGTTTTGAAGGATTTTGTTATATTTTAAACTTTTATACAAATAAAGGGATTTTTGGGAGCTAAGACATCATATATAAGCCAAAGCTAAACTCTCTACAATTACATACCCTATGTATTTCTATATTGCAAATCACGCCACATGACAACGTCCTCTTAAAGCTTATCACAATTTCCTTGCAATAAGATATTTTGGATATAATAAGACTTTGGAGCTTATATCCTGATATTTTTGGTGGCTTCAAATGTAGAAGGCTTTAAAGAATTTGTGCAGACATGTGATATTTGTTCAAGATCAAAAACTCCTCATCATCGACCTTATAGACTCTTCCAATCATTACCTATTCTAGAACAACCATGGACTTTTATTTCTTTAGATTTTATCACGGATCTTCTAATTTCAAGTTCATATGATTCCATATTCATGATTGTAGATCATTTTACCAAGATGGCACATTTTTTATTATATACAAAATCTATTACAAGTTAAAAAATAACTAAATTCTTCTTTGATAACATCTATTGCTATCATAGATTACCAAAAGATATTATATCAGACAGAAGAATACAGTTTTTATCAATATTTTGGAGAAATCTTTTCAAAATATTGGAGGTAGATATAAAACGATCTTCAACTTTTCACCCTCAAATTGATGATCAAACAAAATAGGTAAATCAAGTTTCAAAGTAATATTTGATATATACCATTAACTATCAACAAGATGATTGTACAATTCTTTTACCATTGGCAGAGTTTGCTTACAATAATTTGGTACATTCTTCTATTCAATAAACATATTTCTTTGCCAATTATGATTATCATTGATAATTAGATACTTTTGACTTTTTAAAAGTTGATAATTCTGTACGGTAGATGTGAAAAATTAATCGTTAGAGCTACATGCAACAATGAAGGTACAATTAAAAGAAACTCAAGAACGACAAAAAAACCAATACAAATGTCTATTACAAGGAACAAATTCAATTCTATGTGGGGAATAAGGTATGGTTACTTTGTCATAATATTAAAATTATTCATCTTTTTGACAAGCTGGATTACCATAGGCTTTGATTATTTCCCATTTGTAAACAGATCAATCCAATTGCTTATTGATTATACCTGCCAAAGTCTATAAAAATCCATCATGTATTCTATGTGTCTTTACTTAAGCAATATAAGACAATGGATATACAAAGAAGGAGATAAATGCCACCACCTCCTATAGAAGTGGAGAATAATAAAGAATTTGAAGTGGAAGAAGTCTTAGATTCAAGGCAATGCCAAAATAGGTTAAAATATCTAGTACATTGGTATGGATATGACATTAATGAATGCAAATGGAATTCGTCTAGGAATCTAGCAAATACATGAGCCAAAGTTAAAGCTTTTCATCAATGACATCCATCAAAACTAAGATGAAGAGTCAAGAAATTTTTTGATATAAAGTGAAGCAAGCCTAATAGAGATTTCATTTTAACTTATATTATTATTTCTTTAGATTTTTTAGTGCTTAGGAGATGGAGAATCAACAACCAACAGATTCAATTAAAGAGCTATCATTTGTTGAGCTATTAGACAAGACATTATGGCTATCACAACCTTCGAGATGATGAAATTGAAATGAAGATCCTCAAAAACAACATATTCTTCCTTGAATAGATAGCAAAATATAATGTGTTTCGTACCATGACCTTCGAAGGGACTCTTGGTGTTTAGTGATACTTTTAGAGATAGAAACCATTCCTAATGGTATTGTTAATATTTTTTTTGAAGGAAGTTATGAAGGCCTCAATAATAATCAAATATCAAGTTGGTCTTCTTGTCCTGACATGGAACATTATTGATGGTTGAAAGAACCTATCAACTACCTTCAAAGAGAATAAAGATCAAAATATATGACAAATACAATTTGGTGAATCTTGAACTTCATCTACATATAATCATTGCTCCTCGTGGAACTCATCCCTAGAAGAGGGGGTAATATCATGGACATGCATATTTATCTTAATAATTATCTAAATAATAAGAATAGGTAGAAGTAAGTCAAAGTAGAGAAATATGTTAATATCTTGTAGAAAGCTTTCTAGAAGCTTTATAGATGTTGCTTTGCTTTTATACATGTCTATAGGTGATTGATAGGTTAAAAATTTGGCCAATAAGGAGGCCACATATTGACATGTTGACTACTTGTAGTACAAGTTGGACATATGGCGTACACCTAGAAAACTTCCTTTGCAAATTAGACATGTGTCCTATAAGTTGGACATATATTAGAGGTCCTATAGTATATCTCCACATATTCTTTACTTAAGTAGTATATATAGAAGCAAGAGTGAGGCCTTCCTCACTCTTGTCAACTCCTTTCTTGGTTTTTAGTCTAATTTTAAGAATCTTATGTTTTCTAGTCTTTGGTAATAGTCATTCCAATTCTTCTTTAAATATACATATTTTTTTCTATTTTATTACTTTCTTTTTGACGCAGATTCTATGACTTTATGCTTCTTCTAATTTGTGTCCTTGACATTTAATTATAAAATATAAGAATTGAGATACATCTTTGTAGGAGTCTTAATGCACAAAGAAATCTTATTGAAAGGTCACTATGAATGTTTCAATTGGTTTAATGAATGGCATGGATTAACCATAAAAGATGTTCATTGTATAGAAAATGAGACCTCAAAAGCTCTAAAAAAAGTTAATATTCTTATAAAGTCAACTAATAATTTAATAAATTACAAATAATTTGAAATAAATTTATAATTTTTGAGCATCATAGAATACCATATTATATTCATTGCAATTGTGACAAGAATTAAAGTTTTTGATAGTTGAATGGTTACTTTAATTGATCATTCATATATAAAATTTACTCAAGCTTTGGTATTCAAAAATAATGGAGTCTGAAAAAATGGGGGCACAAAATCTGAAGTACTTGGAGAAGTTGAGGCTAAAATAATACTGATATACTTACTATTTTTATTTACATTATATTCACATGTCGAGAGTGATGGAATTCTAATATATTGTCTATGAAAATTGCATTAGAATTTTATGCTTTAAGAACTAAAATCTTATGTTGTTGAAACTGAAGATGGATGAACATGACAAGATATTAGAGTCTCAGATTTTATGAATTTCTAGAACTAAAGATGATACTAGAAGTCCTTGTATCATGAGACCATCGAGTCTAAGGTAGTCTTTAATTGCAATGGGTATTATAACCATATGTGTTTCTAATCTAAGTAATCTTTATAATCAAAATAACAGTGGCTAACAAAGTGACAATGTTTTTTGTTGCATTTATGTTAAATAATTATATAACATAGCTATTAGATGCTCCAAGTTGTATTTGATTTTGTCTTATGCAGTAATATTATTAAAAATAATACAAGCATAGAAGGCACAAGAAAATTTGGACTATGACAAAAAAAAAAAAAAAAAAAAAAAAAAAAAAACACACACATACATACATACACACACAAAGGACAAAGAGAGGAAATAGCGTACATTCTTTTTCTTAAATTGGTTCTAAATTTGAGTCCAAGCTTGCCTCAGTATGACAAAGTTGGATAGTATCTATGCCTTGCCCTTATGCCATCCACATCTACATGTAGATATGCTATTGCCATCTCTTGCAAAATGTGCCTTTGCACACTTACACGGATGTATGTAAATATCTACTCTTCAGATTGCCTGTGTCTTTTCTTTAAGAGCCTCTATTCTTTCTGCCCATCCTTCCTTTGTGTTGCTTTGGTTTTATCTTTAATTGCGACTCCTCGTCCTTGAGGGTCGCTTCCCACTTGAATTTCCTTCCATATTTTTGCTCTATCTCCAATCCTCTTCTTTTCTCCTATTGCACTCTTTGCCTTTCTCTTATGGCTTCTTTGTGCTTAAAAATCATGTTATGGACTTCAACAAAATAAAGTATGTTGTCCTATGCATGCCTTGAAAATTGCTTGATGCATGTTTGCCAATTGGAACTAATCACCTTTGTTTGCTATTATTGCTTTCTTCTAAGGCCTAGCACAAAATAAATCAGTAGATAGGCAAGCAAAAAAGAATCGACTCATGTAATAACAAGAAAGGTGGTTGTCAAGGGAGTTAATATTGATGGCAATGAGCACGATGCTAAGAGATAGGAAATGAATGGAGCATATTGCCATAGGCATTGCAATGCTTAATTGAGCATAAAATTATGAAATAATATTGAAGAGGTCGAAAGAATTGAGAAATGCTTGATCGAGCATGAATCATGGTACAAGGTTTAAAAGTTCAATATATTAAGCAAAATCTAATTAGAGCTTGAATTTTTGATATTGCAAATAGATAATTTAGTTGATGAAGTTGGCATTGGAATATATTGATTTTTCAAGTTGCTTCAAGGTTTTAATTTTTGAAGGTAGGAATTGTATTGTGTCATTATAGATTTTAGAATGTACAAGATTGTTATGTATTTGTATTGCCATTCTATAGAGTTCAGTCTACTTATTAATATTAGAATAATCATAGAAAAAGTAGCTTTGTTGTCAATATACTATAAGCAAGGGAGCAACCTCCTTATCGATGTTAAAAAGAGCTCTTCTTGCATAGTCAAGAAATCTTTATCAATACTTGAAAAAATTGCTTATAAAAATAAAGCATATAACAACGTCCAACTATAGATGTAAGAAAAATAAATTTCAAAAATTAGAGAATATAATAAGTAATTTTATAAATAACTTGCTACAGTCTTTTTTATTACAAAAATAGTAACAAAAGTTTACAATATCATGGTGGTGTACTTGAAAGATCGATCAACAATATTAAACTTTTTAGATTATCTTTTGCCATTAATTTGCTAGAAGCTGAGATATAAGAATTGGTCAAAAATATCATGGAGAAGATGGCATTGAGGGTAATATACATGAAGAAGTATGGTGGGTGATGTCGTGTTATAATACGACTATATAGTAAAAATATAATCAAAATTGAATTTCTAATTAATATCTAATTATTTTAATTTAATAATAATTTAAGATATTTAAACATGGCTTTTAAAAAAACCTCTTAATTTATTTTTTTACCTTCATAGTTAGTAGGTTGAAGATTGATTAAGAATTTTACCTTCTAGGCTATAGAGACTCTTTTACTACCTTAGAAAGATCATAAATTCATAAAATCAAGTTACAAGAAAGAAATAATTAGCATGGTTGATACTAGGACAAAGTTGAAGGTAGGGTTGGGCTAAAAAATCCCTAGAATAGGTTAGATTGATACCTGAAGGTTGACCATTTCTGAGATAGGGTCGAAATCAAACCTCTAGTGACTAAAACAATTACCTAGGATAAAATAGGATTTCATTTGAAGATTAAAGATTAGAATTCAAGAGCTAGCTTAAATCTTCTTTCAAAGGCTTTGCTTTTTAGGATTTATTTGGATTTAGAAATTATTTTTTAAAGTCAAGCTTTGCATTTATGCAATACAATTAGACCTAGCACTCTAAACTAATTCGCAAAATTGGTGTCACATCTATGGTTTAAAATTTGATAATACTTAGTTAATTAGATGTGCTAAATGTATATAGAATTTTGTAATAATCCAACAATATAATTAAAAGATATTTGGATTTTGGTCCAAGAAGGTATCAGAAGTTGGCAGTTTAAAATTTGATAGAATTTCTATGATATCTAAAGATCTATTAGCTAGATCAAGGCGAAATTTGGCATGGCATTAAAAGACTTAAAGATCAAGCTACATACCAATTTTGAGTTGAAATTAATAGTTGGATAAAGAAAAAGCACTCCTAGAATATTTGTATCAACTTTCAAGGTGGCTGCCAAGTATTATCAGTGTGATTTTCAGCCATTTTTTCATGATATATAAGTTGAATTGGGATGAATTCTTTTTAAGCATATATAAGATTTATAGTGGCATTAGAGTGAAAAATTTTGCTCCAAGTAGATGGTTAGATTATGACCTACAACTTGCTAAAACTTACTAATTAGGATTAAGATTTATAAAGAAAATTCAAAATTACCTAATTATCAAAGTAACAAGGCAATTGGAATTTATATATAATTAAGATTACTAAAAAGAGTGTTTTTGAGTACTTTGTATTAAATTTAAGCACTTTTGTATTAAAATTCAAATTGCATTCTTCTTATAAAGATAAAATATATTAGGATTCTTAGATACTTATAAAACACAATCCTACCTTCCACAACTAGATGCCCAATGTATTTCTAAATAAAAAAATATGTAATACGATAATAAACTAGTGATGTTCAAGATGGAAGTTTTTTTGATATAACAAAGCAAGAAAATTGGTAGATCCAAATGCCTATAGTCAGGCCTTTAATTGTATTGCTCAAAGGATTGTAGCATTGAAAAGCGAGAAATTAGATGTTTGAAAAGAGCATAAAGGCATTGCATTGTCAATATTGAATTGTGATTATAAGATCAAAGCCAAAGATCAAGAGTAAGGAGAGAGACATCGTATAGAAAAAGTACATCAAACGCATGCAAAAGTCTGGTAGGATCTAGTCTATGGGATTTTAAAGTCATTTTTATTCACAAGTGCAACAATCATTGATATACTTGTTAATGTTAGATAGAGTAAATAAATCAAGATATATCTCTATAAATTCTATATATAGATCTTATATGTTAATAATTCCTATATCTATACACCTTAATTAAGATTTTTAAATCCTAATTAAGATTTTCAAATTCTAAATTTTAAAAATTTAAATATATATTTTTGAGAAACTAAACATTTGAATAAGTCTTTATGGCCATATATGCCATGGCAAAGTCTCAAGTTGGACAAAAATACAATAAACTCTGAGAAATTTATGATCAAAAATCTATAAGACATTCTTATAATCTTAAATTTTAAATAGTAAATTCTAAAATCCTAAATCCTAAACTTGGATATTCTTATAACTCTAAACCTTAAACCTTAAAATTTTAAATCTTAAGAAAAGATATGTACTTACATACTCTATTCAATATATAATTATAATATCCAAAAGTCTTTATGTAATTTTTTTTAAAATTATTTTTATATATATTAATTAAAGATAAATTTTATTATTTTATTAACCTCGTATTATTGAAGAACAAGCACTTTGAAGTCACAATACTTAGTATTAGCAAGATTGTACTTAAAAGGGAGTATAGAGTAAGATAATTCTTACTTCCAATACTTCTTACTTATAGGTGGTGGTTGCCAACTAACAATGCAACTTCCATTAACGTTATGTCCATTTTTACTTCATCCAACTAAACCCTAGGTTCTTTCTTAACCTAGCTGCCACTTACAAATCCTACATACCACCATAGTAACTTCCTTATACTCTTTTGTCTCTTTTTGATCACTAGCAACTTATCTAAGGTAATATCTTTTAGTAAGTAATTTACTTCAATACTCCCACTTTGCTATTGGTCAAAGGGCTTTCAATCCTAATGCCTTTGTCAACAAATCAACAAGCATGTCTTCTATTGCATAATACTTCATATCAATCACTCTCATTTCAATCTTCTTTCTTATGAAGTGATGTTGAATGTGAATGTATTTTGTCTTTGAATGATGCTTTGGATTCTTTGCAAATGCAAGACATCCTTGATTGACACACTCCATTGGTGTTGCTTCTATTTGTACATCTCCAATATCCTCCAAAATTTGTCTTAGCCATATCGCCTCTATTGTACCATGGCTTGCTGCCATGTACTCCGCCTTCATTGTTCACCTTACAATTGTTGGTTGTATCTTGCAATTCCATGATATAACTCCCATTCTAACAAAGAACACGTACTCCATTGTTGATCTTCTATCATTTGTATTTCCAACCCAATCTGCATCACAATAACCATGCAAAGTAATGTTATCACCTCTAAGGTACAATTTGAAGTTCAAAGTGTCTTTTAAGTACCTCATGATCCTTTTGATGGTTTCCAAATGAATTGGTCCAGCCTTTGACATGTGTTGGCTCACAATACTCACCGCATATGCAAGATCCATCCTTGTACCAACCATTGCATACATTAGTGAATCCACTGCTGCCTTGTATAGAATTCCTTGTATTTGACCTTCAACTTTAGCAAATTCTTCATCCGTGAGCTTCAACAACTTCAAATTAGCCTCCAAAGGTGTTCCAATAGGCTTACACTCCTCCATATTGAATCATTTCAACACCTCTTCAATATACTTGCTTTGGCTCATTGTAATAGTCTTCTTAGCACGATCTCTTACAAACTCCACTCCTAAACAATAGTGAAGTTCTCCCAAATCACTCATCTCATACTCTCTTTTTAACTTTAATTTCAACCAATCCATTATCTTCATAGTATTGTTTAAGATAATTAAATCATCAATACATAAGATGACAATCAATATGAACTCATTTGATTACATCACATACAAGGAATGATCAGCCTCACTCCTTACAAATCCTTCAATCACAAAGAAAGTATCAATGGATTAGAACCATGCCCTTGGAGATTACTTTAGTCCATACAAAGATTTCTTCAACTTACAAATAAGATGATGATTGCCTTCTTGTACAAATCCTTGAGATTGATCCATGTTAATGTCTTCTTTTAAGCTACCATTCAAGAATATCGTCTTCACATCTATTTGATTCATCTCCAAGTCCTTTGCTGCCCCAATTGCCACAATGGTTCTAATGGTGGTGAATTTGGGCACATGAGCAAATATCTCATTCAAATCAACACCAACAACTTGTGAATAACCTTTGGCAACCAATCTAGCCTTGTATCTCACAATATTAGCCATTGCATCTCTTTTGGTTCTAAACATCCACTTACAACCAATTGAAGATCGATTTGATAGAAGTTGAATCAATTCCCATGTTCCATTTTCCATGAATGATTTGTATTCTCCTTCCATAGCATTCTTCTACTTTTTGAATCATTAGATCGACTCACTAGTTATTTTAGGACAAAAGAATGCATGTAGAGTGCCAAAATTATAATTATTAGGTAAAGATGTACTTAGAAGATGTTAAAGAAATAAGAATAGTATTAGTGGAGAAGAAATGGAGTCTTAATAAGTCTTAGAGGTAATTATTTTAGTTGGTTTAGTATTTTTATTTATTATTGAGGAGTAAGGATTATTTACTAAAATCAATATTTATATTGATCTTATATCTATATGTATTATTTATACAAAAACTATAAATGTTAGTTAGTAGTTAAAAGAAGCATGAGAAAGAACCTCATGTCTTTTTAGTTATTTATATAAAAAATAGAATTTATAGTAGATTTAAATTAATTAAATTATTATAAAAAATAAATAATATAAAAAATTATATCCTTAAATTTCTATTAGCATTATAGAAACATTATAGGAATTTTTAGAATTTATTTAGAAATTATTTAGAATTTTTAATAGATTAAAATTGATTTTTATCACTATAAAAAATCATAAATTTAGGAATATATATCTTTAAATGGATATTAGAATTATAGAAATATTATAGGAATTTTTAGAATTTATTTAGAATTTATTTAGAATTTTCTATGAATTTTTAGGGTAATTTTTAAGACCTTGGAAAAATTGAGTTTTTACCACTTAGGGAGCCATTATGAAGAAATGGAGCAAGGTTTGAAGGCCACACAATATTTCTGGGCTAATTGGATGTTTTTGAACACCATGGTGAAGTCAAAAATGCAAAAATATTAATTCTACTAGTTGAAAATAGGAGGACCAGCAGCTAGTATAATCCTTGTAAGAAGAGAGGTGCACAAGTCCCATATGGGTTATAGCACCTTGGATGTAGGTAGGAAGATAAGACTAAGGCTTCAAGGCTTCTATAGGCAACCAATACATACTATATGTGAGCCTTGGTGAGGTTCGAACCCTTGATCTACAAGCAAGTTATCCCTAAGGTAAAATATTTTTACTTCATTTTTTAATTACTTACTTTGTATTTTTTAAAACTTCATAACTTACTCATAGTAATTAGGATTTATATGTTTCTTACGTCATTGGAAAGACAATAAAATTACCTATCTAAATATTTACTTTTTACTTTTTACTTTTACTTTTTACTAGATGAAAATACACTGAACAGACTGTGACTTAGTTTTTAATTGTGTACTTGCTTCATGTCATTCATTTCAATTTTTTTGTGGTTGTTCATCTTTTGTTCTTATTAATTTCTTACTTCCCTTCATACCACCAATTACAAGCAACTCTTAATTGAGGCCATCTTGTAATTGGGATTGAAGAGTGAAATTTACACTCACACACTTCATAGCATCCATGGACTTTATTGCATCAATTAAACTTAATGGATTAGCAAGAAGAGCAATATTGGCATATTCTTCACTTACTTGAGGAAATATGTGGTCCTTCTATCATTCACCATGTGGTTTTCTTTCTCTCAAAGGATATCTTCTTTCATTTGGAGAGGCTTCATCTTCTTGCACTTCATGCTCTCTTCCAAGCTTCTTCTTTCTTAAAGCTTGTCTTTTCTCACTTAAAGGTTGATACTCCTCATCATCATCATTATCATCAATATCTTTATTGTATTCATTGTTGGTTCTAACAATAGAAGGTACATTATAGTCTACCTTCTTTGGCACTTCACGTTGATTTATATTTCTTCCATCTTCATTGTCACTATCATCTTCTTCTTCTTTCTTTGCTAAAATTGATGATGTGTCTACAAACATACCATTACTCATATTTGGATACATTTCCAAGTGCTCAAAAGTACTCTTATGTTCTAAAAACTCAACATTATGACTTTTGATGATCTTCTTGGTTTCTAAATATATTAGCCTATATGCCTTTGTACCTTCATAATATTCAAAAAATATACATTTTGTACTCTTTGCATCAAGTTTGGACCTCATGCAATCTAGTACCTTTGCATAAGCAATACATCCAAAGATCCTCATGTGTGAAATACAAGGCTTCTTGCTACTCCAAGCTTCTTGTAGAGTCATTGATGTAAGTGCACTTGTGGGACACCTATTCCTTATGTACACTGAAATAACCACAGCTTCAGCTTAATACTCATGCCCAAAGTGTTGTGCATGAAGCATATTCCTTATCATCTCCATAATGGTGTGATTTACTCTTTCAGCAACTCCATTTTGTTGTGGAGTTGAAGGAGTAGAGGTTTGTCTTGCAACACCTTGAACCTTCAAGAATTCATCAAAATGCTTTGACATGTATTCACCTCCATTGTATGTGTGCAATACTTTGATCTTACATTCACATTGTTTCTCTACAAGAGCTTTAAACTCCTTAAACCTTGAAAAGCACTCACTCTTAGCTTTTATGATGTAAATCCACACTTTTCTTGAAAAATCATCAATGAATGTGACAAAGTATCTTTTTCCTTCAATTGATGGTGTCTTTATTGGTCCACAAACATCAGAATGCATAATCTCCAATAATTTGGTTGCACGTGTTGCAACTCTATTTGGAAATGAACTCCTTTGTTGTTTGCCTTGTATACAATCTTCACAAGCAAGTGTCATGGCATTGTAGCTGAAATGACCAAGATCCAAGCTACTTACCATAGATTAAATCTTGTTCATATATTTGACATTTAAATAATCAAGTCATTGATGCCAGATTCCAAACTTATCTTGGTCTTGTGAAAAATTAGCAAATACAGCCACTTCAACTCCATTCACCTTCTTACAATTGATGAAGTAGAGATTTCCATCTCTTAGGCCTTTGGTAACATGTTGTCCACTTATTGTCTTCACAAAGCATTCATTCATATTAAATTAAACCTTACAACCATGTGATACAAGTTTGCTCACCGAAAGGAGGTTCTTTTTTATCTTTGGCACATATAAGACTTCCTCCAATCTGATCCTCTTGATTTGGTCCTTCACAATGATCTCTACAACAATTGAGCCAATTCCAATGGCTTGTACCATGCCATTGTCTCCCAACCAAATTTTGGTTGCTAGAATTTCTTCGTAAGTGTCAAATGAACACTTATATAGTGTCATGTATTTAGTAGCACCTGAATCTATAATCCACTTAGACATCACAGCCATAGAGGCTCTTTCACTTGCCATGAAAGTATAGTCATCTTCACCAAAGTTATCACAAGCGTTGTTTGCATTCTCTCTATTTTCTTTCTTGGCTTTGTAGCAATTCCTACCAAAGTGACATGGTTTTTTACAAATATAGCAATTTTTTATATTGCTCTTTGAACTATCATGTTGGTGAGAAAAGCTACCTTTGCCATGTCTTGAGAATAGAGCCGAATCCTCACTTTGATGCTCTTTTTATTTTTTCTTAGTTATTTCATGGGCAAGTCTTGACGTGACATAGTTAATAATAAGCTCTTTCATATTGATGGACTTCAATGCCACAATGAAGTAGTTATAGGACTTGGGAAGGTTCATAAGTAATGTCAACACAATTTCTCTATCATCAACTAGTGTATCAACAACTGCTAGTTCGTTTGCAAGTGCTTTTACCTTGTTGACATGAACCATGAGGTCATTTCTTTTTTCCATCTTTACTATTAAGAACTTCTTTCTTGTCCATAGAATATTGGCAAGATTTCTACTTTCATAGATGTTGCAAAGAGTCTTCCATGCTTCCGCTGATCCAGTGCAAGCAATTATATGTGAAAAGTTGGCATCATCAAGATTTGTTGTAATCATGCCAAAAGCCTTCCTTTCACATTGTTTGTACTCCTTCTTCACCTTCACATCAGCATTGTCACTTGGAGGGTCTTCACTTTCATCAACAATGTCCCAAAGGTCTAATGAAGCCAATAAGAGTTCCATTTTCTTCTTCCAATGGTAGAAGTTGTCACCTCTAAACTTTTCAATTACTCTCAAACCCTCACCATCACTTGCAGCCATGTCTAAGAAAGGGATGTATCAAAGAAAATCAAGAAAAAAAAAAAAGAATGAACTCTCAAAATCAACAAAAAGATGTTGCCTTAAAAAACTAGAATGCCTTCTTAATGAGTAAACTATTATTTACAGTCTTCAATCACTCTCAACTTTACTTATAAGACTTCTCACAAGTTTTATAACCTCTTCAATAAGCTTTGCTTTTTTTTAATCTCCTCTCTTTTTTTATAAAACACTTCTAACCTCACAAAGCACCTCATATCACAATAAGTGAGTCTCTTAAGGAGATTAATACATAAAAGTACAAAGTTAGAGCACCAATGATGAAACTTAGTAAAGAAACACAACAAAAGTGTCCTTAAACATCAATCTGAGGTATCTAACAACCTCCAAGATTATGAATGCACTTAACAATAAGTAAGAGCATAACTACATCAACAATTAGATGCAAAAGGAGATTTAGAAGATACCAAATCCTAACATCAGCAACAACCATAAGATCTACTATTAACACCAACAAAGACTTCAAAGAACTTCAAAACTCACAACTAAAGGTGAGTGGGTCCATAACCTATTGAAGAACAAGCACTTTGAAGTCACAACACTTAGCATCAACAAGGTTATACACAAAAGGGAGTATGGAGTAAGATAACTCTTACTTCCAACACTTCTTACTTATAGGTGGTGGTTGTAAAAAAATATGTAAAAAACCACATACTTTTTAAAAAATATTGTAAAAATGTATTGAAGTAAGTTACTTAGTAAAATATGTAAAAAATATGTAAAAAAATATGTAAAAAAAATATAAAAATATATATATTTTAAAATTAAAAAAATATGTGAAGGATTTCAAGTCCACTACTAAATTCTTAGATCTCTATAATATGGAGGTATATCAAATCAAAACTTTAAAACTTCTATTCATATGCAAAGTCAATTCAAAAGTCAAAATAGTCAAATACTTAATATCTAAAAATATATGTACTTTTTGAAAATTTCAAGTACATATTTAGAATGGAAAATCCCTAAATGGATCCAATGGGCCTTTTAAAAAATTTAAAAATCCTTGTATGGCGAAAGTCAAAATCCTAAAGTCCAAATCAAAGTTACTATGTTTCCCAAACCATGAACTTGTATAGGAAAATAATTATACCATTGAAATCCTACATACCATAAATGGGTAGATAAGTGAAGTCAAAATCCAAAAATATTGATGCTCAAAAATTGGACACACCCTTATGACCCTAAATCCTAAACCTTCTAAAATCTAAACCCTAAATCCTAAACCCTCTAAAATCTAAATTCTAAATCCTAAATCGTAGTATATACAAAAAGTAGTATAAATATAATATTTTGAAATAAAAAAAAGAACATATACCTATAGATTCTATTTAATGTATTAGTATTATATCTAGGTGCCTCTATGTATTTATTATATATTTTTTTAGTTTTTTTCTCATATATTAATCAAAGATAACTTTTGTGATTTTAAGAACCTCATATTTCTTAAACTATAAATTTTCTCAAGATTTCAAATATACCATTAGAATCACAAGCATCATAAATAGGGAGGTAGTTCAAATTAAAACTTCAAAAAGATAAAGTACAAAAAAAGTCAATAGAAAATTGTATCAAGTCAAACGTCTTATATCTCAAAATTGAAAAACATGTATAGGATTTCAAGTCCACCACTAGATTCCTAGATCCTTGAAATAAGAGGGTAGATCAAATCAAAACTTAAAATTTCCTATTCATATATAAAGTCAATTCAAAAGTCAAAATAGTCAAACACTTAATATCTACAAATATATGTACTTTTTGAAAATTTCAAGCACATATTTAGAATAGGCAATCTCCAAATGGATCCAATGGGCCTTTCAAAAAAATTTAAAATCCTTATATGGAAAAAGTCAAAATCCTAAAGTCCAAGTCAAAGTTACTATATCTCCCAAACCATGAATATATATAAGAAAATAACTATACCATTGAAATCCTAGATACCATAAATGGGTAGGTGAGTCAAGTTAAAATCCAAAAATATTGATGCCTAAAAATTGGATACACCCTTGTAATCCTAAACCTAAATCCTAAATCCCTAAATCCTAAATCCTAAAATCCTAAAATCCTAAATCCTATATTTTATATCCTATAACTCTAAATCCTAAACCCAAAATCCCATATAATACATGTGAATCTTAGACTTCAAATTTACAAATCCTAAATCCTAAATACTAACTCATATATCTTAGATCCTAAACCTAAGCCTTATAATCTAAACCCTAAGCCCTCAACTCTAAACCTCACATGCATTCACTTTTATTCTAAAACATATTCTCATATGTTTAAAAATGTAAAATTGCAACTTGTACCTTATTTTTTTAATCATACAATCTAGACTCTGAAATTTTAATCTCATAACATGTACACTAGAATTGTAATTTTAAACCCCAACATTCTATTGTGATAACACATGTTTGAAATATGAATCTTATTTTCATTAATTTGTTCTATTTTTTATATTTTATATTACATTGTGCCATATCAGCACCAAATAGATCACAATCAGATTGAGAATTTAACTTCTAAAATGTAAATATTATAATTCTATTTTTTTTATGCCATGTGGATCGTGCCATGTCTACAAGATGCCACGTTAGATGACAATGCAAGGTATGCAATAAATTAGAATTTAACCTCTAATCTTATATTTTTAACATTTCTGAATTATATTTATTTTTGAAATGCCACGTGGACTATACTACGTCAACACGATGCCTGCCACGTCACATGACAATGCCAGGTGGACTGCAAGGACTCACAATTTCAAGGGCAGCAGTCTTCAACAGTCATCCAATTTTCGGATGAGAAAAAATCATTGTCATCATGAGACCAACGTGCAATCCACGGAATTGGATGAAAGTTAATCGATGCAACTAGGGCAAGGCCACTAATGGACTTATCCTAGAGAGAGCTGCGCAGCGCAGGAAGCTTACAGGGCATTTTGGGCCGGATCTGGATCAGGAATATTAGAAGGCTGTTGCGGGGGGCTCGCACAGTAGTGCAGGGTCAGATGATGATGAGCAAGTCTTTAAAGAATCACAACACGTCGTACTTCGAGGCGCGGCCGTTGGAAGACGGTCCACTATGGCCAGAAGTTGGACCGAGCACTAGATCGGAAAGAGTGCGAGATCGGGCCAAGACAGTAGGTGCGGTTTGGGGTGGCGGAGCCCGAGGTAGGAAGGAGAGCTTACTGTTCAGGCTAGCGGTGTAGTGGGAATCTGGATCTCCAATTTGGAAGCAAGTTTTGAAGGACAACATTGCTGCAAGAAGAGGCGTTGTGGTGTGTATGGTGTCGGCGTGGCCCATCAATGTGCGAAGTGAAGAGTGAGTAGTTGGGAGATGAGTGGATTAATCAAGTAAAGGATATTGCAGATGCGATGCTAGCAATTGTGGCGAGAGATGCAAAACAGATCTAATGTGGTCGCAAAGTTAGCAGGTTGAAATGATAGCGGTATTGCAGCAGTACTGTGTTGCGAGCTAGAGGGGAAATTGTGCATACTAAGCAGAGTTTGGTGATGGAGCAAGAGCTGGCCAAAGAAAGCCCAGTTTGAGTTATTTCGAGCAAGGGCATGTTTGCCGAGTGATTGATTGCCCTTGGTCGTCTGTTTGTTTGGTTGCCCTTGCTCGCTCCAGCATCTCTGGTCGTCTCTCTCCTCCCGCACCATGCCGAACGAAGATTCATCTCCTCCGCCCTCTTCGTCCATGCCTGTGCCTGCGCCGTATGCAAGCCAGTCCCTGCGGACAGCACACTGTATTTCATTCTCAAGACACCCACTCCCAGCGAACAAGGGGGGTGAGGAGGAGGAGGAGGAGAATCAAACAGCAACATGAGAAGGGGGAAAAAGGAATCTAGAAAAATGGAGGCCCTGTAGTCATTAGATTACACCAGGAAGGATGGAAGAGAGGAAGCGTCCGAAGAAGAAGAAGGCTTTCAACAATGACGACAAA
Organism: Physcomitrium patens; assembly: GCF_059467195.1. NCBI lineage: Eukaryota > Viridiplantae > Streptophyta > Bryopsida > Funariales > Funariaceae > Physcomitrium > Physcomitrium patens. The sequence goes on along the minus strand of NC_143422.1, from coordinate 16,724,807 downwards.
AGGATGCGCAAGAGCGGGACCTGCCTGATCCGACCCGACCTGACGTTATGAGGGAGGGAGGGAAGGTGGCGAAGGAGGAGCGGAGCAGAATAGAAGAGAGTGAGGACAGCAGAGGAGTGGCAGATGGGCAACTGAGCGCAGACGACGACGACGACTTGTTTTGCTACTACCGTAGTTGTTGATGTTGTTGTTGCTGATGATGATGCTGCCAAGGGTGCCCACGGGCTGAACGGCACCAACGGGGGATGGGGACCCAACACACTAGTGCTGGTTGGCTGGGTGCAACATCAGCAGCGGCAGCAGTGGTAGGAAAGAGGGATGGAGGGAGGAGAGTAGGGAGGAGAGGAAAGGGGGCGAGAGGGAGAGGGAAGAGTGGGAGGGAGTATGTCGTTGTGTACCGTAGAGTATTGTACTTGTCACTCTCTCTCTGTGTCTGTCGGTCTTTCTGTCCTCACAGCAAGACTGTAACTTAGTATAATGAATGGTGCTTGAGGAGAGCGAGCGAGCGAGTGACTCGGTGAAGGAGCAACCAGCACGACACACCACCACTCTCCTCCACTCTACTACTCTACTCTCAAAATCTCTCTCTCTCTCTCTCTCTCTCTCTTCGTTGCAATTCCAGTAGCATCATCTGCTGATAAAGAAACTTTTTAAAGACCTAAATTTAGTATTTCAACTGAGCAGCACCAGATATCACAAGATAACTATCAAGATATTCAGTAATATCACAAGATAGCAGAATTCATTTGCGAATATATTCATGCAGATATTTGAAGACAAATAAGATGTAGTCTAATTTGTAGAGAGAATCTCAAAACATAAGTCTGCTTTCAAATAGAAGCATAACTGAGCTACACCAATGTAGTGATGATTCTCGCTGAGGAACAAAACATGCTCTCAATTTGAAAGGAGGCGTATAAAGCCAGGGACTGAGATCAACGAGGGTGCAGGGGTTTGTGCTCCGCAGATCTCCCAAATAATTTATATACAATGTCCATTTAGGGAAAAGGGTGGTAGGCAGTGTAGCATGAGCAACAGCCTGGCCTGTGTTCCTCGACATAGAAGCTTTCTGGCGATGGTGTTCCTGGAGATCAATGCCAGATTGGGTACGAAACTGGAAAGGCTTTTTTTGTACTTTCTCGATACAGAATCACACTGGTCGCAAAAGTCTCATCTATACACGAGGCAAAATATAAATTTTCTGCCTACTATAAACTCAATTTTCTTCTACGTAAGGTCTTATATGCTGCACCACCCGTTTAAGTAAAGTGGCGTAGGGATCCTCTTTAGAATAAGATTCAGTACCTTGCAAGGAAAATTGCGGGAGGGTATGTAGGCCACGAAAGAGGTAGAGCTCATTTGCTCAATTTGTGCACAATTAAGTGGTTCACCCCTCAACGAATGGGTTGGTTCCTATTTACGTGAGGTTGCTCTAGTCGGTTCTGAGATTGATAGATTGATCAGCGTGCGGTAGTAGTAGTACCTCGAATTCTTTAGATTTATTTGTTGCTGTTGATAGAGAGAATGAATCAGTTCACCGTTGCAGATTATAGGCTAAAATGGGTGACGGCCGTCTCCAGCGCTTGATTCGTAGGTCCAATGATGTCCTTCACTTTGAATCCGTTCTTGTAGATTTTGAAAGTAGGGACGAAACTCACTCCCTCAGCCTTGGCGAGATAGGGATGGTCTTCTACGTCCACCTGCAAGAGAGTGTTCCACAGCAACTGATCAGGGTACTGGACATTGATTAGTAACGGTGGAAACCTGGTCAGTGTGCAATGCATCCAGGAGAGAGTTTGTATATTAGAGGGTAATTTAAAAAACCTACCTTCAAAAAGTTGACGGAAGGATGCAACTTGCACAGCTGATCTACATAAGCTGCCATTTGCCTACACTTGTCGCTCCATTTTGTGTTATACTGAACCACCGAAACACCTGAACGGGCACAAGAAGTAATTACACTAACATTTTCAAGGGAACACAGCACCAGGCTCCACGTAGAACTCCAGAAATCACTCGAGAAGCGATGAGTTTAAGATGTGATGCTTACCTGGTTGTGAGATGACCTCTCTCAATCGATCACTGCTGGAAATTTCCTCAACTTCACCACCGTTTTTGGACATGATCACCTTTTCACCCTTGGCCTTCTTGTGTGCAACTTGCACTTCATACAACTCATTAGCAATTTCCAGATCTCCGGGCATTTCCTTCTTAAGTGTCTCATAATCCCTCGTTGCCTTATCCCATCTTTCCATCTTAGCAAAACATTTCGCTCGCCGCAGAAGTGCTTTAAGGTAATTGGGTTGGGCTTCTAACGCAGACGTGCAGTCCTCCACAGCCTTCTCGTAGTGACCCAGCTTGATCCTGCAGGCCGCCCGATTGCATAACAAAACGGCATTGCTTGGATTGTACTGAAGCCCTTCGCTGTACGCAACCGAGGCCTCGAGTATCTTTCCTGCTTTGTACAGGTCATTCCCCAAGATTCGTGCATTCGCTACCGCACGGGCTTGTCTCAACATAAGCCCCACGTCGGCGTTCTTGGGGTAATGGGAAGCTGCCTTCTCTGCTGCAATTACTGCCGCTTCAAATCTGCTCAAGAGGCCGCATGTTAGTGCCACAAGGATCGTTTGGCGCTCCTCAGAAGACAGACCCAGAAAGAGCGGACTGAAACTAAGAGAATGTTGTCCTATACCTGTCAAGAGCCATGTCGACTTGCACTTGCGTAAGAAGCGTGGTGATGTCAGCTGGCAAGCTGGTGAACTTGCGCAAAGAATCCTCTATTTTCTGAGCAGCTAAAAGAATTGCGTCTGCCTCATCGTGTTTCTGCTGCTTCAGGAATGCCTCCGCTTTCAAAGAAAACATCTGCAATAAAATAAATAAATAAATAAATAAAGACAACCACAGATCAGGTGTGAGAACCCGGACCGCAATTTATATAAGAATTAAGCTTCTGAGAAATATGGGTTTCATTTCTTCGCAGGCGGGGTTGTGAATTTCAAACCTGAGGCGCTGAATCAGCTCCGGCAATGACAGCAGCATCACTCTCCCTCACGACTGTCTCCCAGTCGCCCGCCTTCCTAGCCTCAAAACACTTCGTCACATGCTTCTCCACTTTTTCAATCCGTTGGAGCCCCGTCCCGTCACTCACTTGACCAGCTAATTCCGCGTGCTTCTTCGCGCCCTGAATGCGTCCCAACCTCAAGAGCAACGAGGAAAGCCTCTGATGAGCTCTGGAGTAAGAAGGATCAAGTTTGATCGCTTCCTCACATTCCCTCACAGATTCCGGAAGCTTGCCCAGCCCTGTCAACGCTGCAGCGCGATTGCTTCGATACGGAGCCTTGTGTGGCGCCAACTGCACCGCCCTGTCGTACAAAGTAAGCGCCACCTGAAAGTTTCCTTTCTTATATTGCTCGTTGCCAACTCTCTTAACTTCTTCTGGATCGCCGCTAGAAAGAATTTTTTTAATGTCCAAACCATCTCCAAGTTTGTGGCCGTTGCCTCTTGAGCCAATGAACGCGTCGGAGGAAACTCGTGGGGGGTCGCATTGGGCTCTAAGTACTCCTCTGCTAATATTGCCACTTATGGAGCCTCCTCCAAACATCATCCTGCCATTGGAAGCAGGCGCCGGTGGCGCAACTACTGGAATCGTTGTCTTGCATGAGGACAACCGTGGCGTCACTGTCCCAAAGAGCCAGATCAATATACAGGAAAAAGTCAGAAAGTGTCAGGATTATCTACCGGGAACCACAATTAAGCACAAAATCAATCGATTGCGTAGGTTGTGTAAGGGAGATAGTACCTGTGTTTAGGCCTCCACCTGTGTACGAGCCACTGGAGGTGGCACCAAATAAATTGCCAACGTTGCAACTTGTACTCTGTGAGTGATGTGAGATGCCGCTAGATGCTGAGCTACTGCAAGGAGCAGAGCCACCACTGGCGTACAAATTCTCGGAGCTGCTTGTGCGGGCAACAGTGGGACTACCAGCTATAGAGCTCCCACGGGAGCTTGTGCTGCCATTCTCGGGACTGGCGGCCATCTTCATCTTCATCCCAGAAGAACCGCCTTTGAAAGATACATTACCGAGAGAGTGTCGTCTCATCTCAGGCCCCAATTTGAGGGCACTATCGGAGCTGAAAAAATCAGCTGCCTCCCCTTGAAGTGCAGGCATGTCGGAGCTTCCCCGTCGATGAAACCTGACGCCCTCGGTGCTGTGACGTCTGACAGCCGCATCTGCAACTTCCGGAACCTGTCTGAAAGAGTCTGCAGGTGGACTCTTGGGAGCAGAATGTGCGGTCAGAGGAGATGTTGACGATGTGTGGCTTGGTGGTTTGGCAGAGTAGCCGCCATGAGGTGGCGCAAAGGATGAGCTTCGGGCATGACGAGCGCGTGGAGCGCTGCTGGCTTCCACATTTCCTACTCTCGCGGCGTCGGAGTTATCACCCCGTGGAAGTGATTTCGCAGATTCAGGTTTTGTAGATTGGGGATTTCCCTTGTTGTTCTCCGAATGCAGAATTGGGGCTCTGGAAGGAAGGGAGCTAGCAACTTTGGAGCCGCTGCTGCTCTTCTTCAACATTTCTCGCAACTGAGTTTCTGTTTTCCGGGTCCCGGAAAGATTCTCACCCGCAAGATTGTAAAGATTTTTGTAGTTGAGGTCGTCCTCCTTGCCAGTGGAGAAGCTTCCGGTGCGTGCATCATTCAGGGTACTGGCATTGAACCGTGACCATCCCTGAAATCGGTCGATTTTTCCGTTACCCGAAAGCTTCCCGGCGTACATGCCGCCGTGCCTATCGTAGGTACTCGTAGGCACAGACTTGCTCTCCGCCTGGCAGGCCATTTAGCAACTTCCAATCACAAAATACCTTGCCCCACTGCCACAAAATTTCACGAGGAAAGGAATAAGCCAGGCTCTCCAGGTTTTGAAATGTCAAGTGATTCCCGCAATCACTTACCCGACTACGATTGCTCCGTTTCTATGAAATTGCGACTAATTTCTTAGATGAGAATCCTACTCCAATGCAAGTCAAGTCGTCAGAAAGGCTTTTGTATCCGATACCTCACTCAACTAATCGTCCTTGTGGACAGTGCTGCGGTGTACCGTGTTCCGAACAGATTCGCATTAAGACACTAACTGACAGTGCGAGGTGCACAACTGAAGAAAGAGAGTTAGTAGCACGCTCTTGTCTATATAGACTCTGGCCACAGCGATGGTAGGCGACGGAACGATCGACGACCAATAGCGTGATTAGAACGTTAAGTGTTTACAGCTGGTGTGCTCTGACGCGAGAGAGACATCACACTCTATGCGGCGTATCAGGAATACAGCTGTGACTCAACAGACCACGGAAAGATTCCACGTTCCAGGTCCAAGGGAGTCACTAATGGACCAATGAATCGAAATCGGATTCACTTCAGCGACTAGATAATACAGTTACAATTGCAAAGCGGTTTGTTGACGCTCCGTGATGAGCAGAAGATGGGGAAAAGAGGGAGAGGATTTAGATGGCATGCCCAGAAGCCACCTCTATTTCTGCAAGTACAAGACACTCGGTTGCACAGTGCGGCCCACCGAGCTCTTCAAAGCCATACGAAATACAAAACTTGCATTACAGCGTAGATCTACGTGCACGCCACGGTCTCTTTTTCAAGGATAGTGCAAAGTTCGGTACCTGGAAGTCAATCCAGCGTATTGTCGCAGGAACCTGCAATCCTAGGTTCTGGAGCTCCACCAATCCGCAGCTTCAATCCGCGAAATAATCCATATACCGCACGTGAGAAACGCAAGATTGAACTGCAAACCTAAACCATGCTGCGCCTTCTGGAATCCCCGCTACACCTGGATCTCACCTTCCAGAAACTTGTGTCGCTTCTCCATTCACGACCAACTCCTTTCTGGAACTACATTCAAACTCACGCGACCACTCAATCCATCCCTGCATGGTCTCAGACCAACCCAGCCGGCGAGCATTCGCCTCTCACAGCAACCGATCTCCTCTCGCACAACGAAACCGCCCAGCTGGGGCGCAGTCCAAAACCATCCAACGACCAATCCTGCAAGTCTAGACGTGGGTTATGTGAGAGGACAGGGTACCGAAACGTGGGGGAGACGGAGAGAAGGTTGAAGAGTAAACGCAGCCTTGACTATATACACAACGAACTAGAGAAAAGACGCAAAAGCTTGCGCGCGAGAGGAGACGCGGTTGCGGTGATGAATCAGAGCAGCCATGAAAGTCTGGCTGCTGGTGTGGAACGGTGGGATCTTTCTTGCTTGCTGAGTGGACGGATGGCTCTGTGGACTAAAAAACTCTGATGAACTGTGCCCCGGATGGCCGTAATAATGGAGTGTGAGACTTCGTGGTTCCAGGAGCAAGCACGCAAGCGAGTGAGTGAGCAAGGGGGCGCCCGACGTTCCTACTGCTAAACTGCTACTGCTGCTTCTGCTGGCTTATTGTCGTGGTGCCAGAGCGGAATTCCGTCCATTCATGCCTCGAACGATCGATCGATCGATCTGTCTGTCTGTCTGTCTGTCTGTCTGATGCTCAGTTTCTGTTGTGGCATATTGGGTGTTCAGTAAAAGGGCCCTGAGCGCCACGCACAAGTAACACAGCAGATTCTTTACTGCCACCAGCTGTAAACTGGGTGTCCAGCTTCCTCGTGCAAGCAATCTTCCTTCATCTCCCCCCCTCTCAGTTATTAACTTTCCTTCCCTTCCCTTCCACTTCAATGATCACGCACAGTAGTATCCGAAATAACTGTGGGTCACGGCAATGGGTTGATAGGGTTGCCATTTGCAGTGGCAATACTTACTTACAGTTGGATTTCTCTGTGTTTTTCTGCATTGTATGTGCTGGGTGTGGGTTTTGGACAGTGTGAGGGCAGGGCTCTGTGGTAATAGACACGTGCTAGAGCTTGAAAACTCAGCGATGGCATTGATGTTTTTGACACAAATTTGTGGTGGTGGTGGTGGTGGTAATGGTGGTGGTAATGGGGGGAGAGGGGAAGATGGGCTGCGCTTGCTTGGAGTTGGGTTTTAACTTCATTGTGGTTAAAGGGGAAACCTGCAATGTGGCTATTGAATTGTGTAGGAGTGAGAAAGGGTTTCCTATGTTGAGAACTACTTTATTTTGGGGCAGGAAAAATGAATGTGACCTTCAATATGGCATTTTGGGAGTTCAATGAGAAGTTGAATTAGAGTTGCAACTATACAACTAAACTTGTCAAAATAGCTGGCCATATGTAGATAATATCAAAATGTATTACAAAAGATTTCACATGAAATTTGTTGCTACTTAAGAAGGCATTTTTTTTTTTTTTTTTTTTTTTATTAACGCAGAGTTTGAATTGTTAGTGGGAAGCACTGAAATGAGTGATCTTTCACTTCTAAGAAAAAATCACCTTTTTCCTTGAATGCCTTCTAAAATATGTTAAATGCAAATATTTTATAACATTATATGTTGCTTGATGAATCATAAGAATGTTATAACAATTTTAAAAGTCAACAGTCATAAATATAGAAGTGAACCTGCAAAAATATATATATGTATATATATATATATATATATATATAATTTGTGAGTGTACAATATAGGTATACTACTTAGTACTTGTGCTTGACATGCTTTTAAGTCAATGTACATGTGGAGGGAAATTTTACTTCATAAAATTGTTTTTTTGTTCTTTTGAAGCTATACAAGGAAGACAATTATTAGTATATGTTTGGACGGGGATTAGAATAAAATTCATCCTCTTTTAAAGAAATGTTTCAATGAACTATGTTTTTGTAATTGAATGAAAGGTCTAGAAGCTAATAATTTATCTAAACCTACTCCAATGTTCTTGTAATTTAGCAATGTATTTAGGAAAATTACATAATATATCAATGTAATTTCACTCGCTTCTACAACATTTATGTTAATTGCTTCAACTATTGTTGTTAAAATGGTAGACTTTAAGACAGCTGTCAATGATTGCTCACACCAAACCAAAAGTTGAAACCTTTTCCTTCCACCATCAATGTTCAAATGAATGCAACTTGTTATGCAATATTAACATAAAAAAAGATTCATTGTTTATTTGAAGTAATTAAATAACTGTGAAATTTTAAGTGGACAAGTGTTTCATCTTAGAGCCTGCAATAAGTATGGAAATTTCTTGATATTTGTATATCCATAAACATATATTAAATGTTCTTAGCATACATTAAAAAAATTTAGGCCATCCAAGCATCATGAGCATTCATTCATCTTCACCAAACTGGTCTAATTTCAACCCAATACATTGTCTGTTCTCATCATAACTTGAATCAAAATGATCTCATTGTATGCATGTAACTCATGCATTATGATTACTATTGTGAATATGAAGATTCCCAAATGACTTTCAAGTTTGACATGCAATAAAAATAAAAATAAAAATAAACAAAAAAACAAATTCTCATTGAAAATAAATCAATACAAATCAAATTATTGTTTCATTTTATTTTATTTTATTTTTACATGTGTTGCGCTGAATAGAGGAAAAGATATAAGGAACAGGTACAGAAGAAAAATACTTCCTAATGATTTGTTGAAAGACCAACTTTAAAAATGTAACTTGCTAAGAAATGGTTTACAAATCAATCAGAAACCAATGTCTTCATTGGGGTCTTCTAGACAAGACACAGGTGCACATTATTCTCTGACATTATACGGATTAGATCTATCCCATCATACAAAATCAATCACACCCGAGAAACCCCCCATCCCAAGGGGGGGCTTTGATGGTTTTTAGGGTTTTCAGCAAGGGGAGCAGAGCCATGCCCTAGTAGCCAAAACTACACGTGAGACGTAACAAGTTCCCTGAAAACAACTGTTGTGGATGCGAAGCATTAAAAAATACAAAACAAAACGAATTGAGACACGTTTTGAAAACCTTTTGCAGCGGAGCTGCCATTAACGGTCGGATAATCGTTACATGAGCGAAACATAAATAATACTTTTTAAGGGTGCCTTGCATTCGAAGCGGGGAACGTGAGCTCCACCGAAGGGCAACGAGAAGAGGGCTGGCTAAAGCAGCATTTCTTAGGGACGGATGATTGGGGTTTGAATCGAATAGCAATAGCAATAGCGAGAGTTATTTTAAGCCTGGCTCACCTCCACCAGCATTTGGATATATTAACCCTAATTTTTCTCCTCAGCTCTGCCCCAGATTAGGCTGCGAAATGGGAAATGGTTAGCATTGGATTTCAGATGCAAGCAAGGATTGGAAACGGACCACGAACGGATTTCCTTTATTTGAAGAACAGAGCTAAATATTCCCCAGAAGCTGCCCCCACAAGCTGAGCTTTACAGGGTGTACGTAGATCTCTTAGCCGCTTCTCGTACCCTCAGGGTTAGCACCCTTCTTCGATACTGTTCTCAACATGAGAACACTGTTCCCTATTGATCCCAAGAGTTCCCATCACAGTACTTTGTTTGTATGTTTCCTCTTTGATCAATGAACTTACAATTCCCTCCACTCAATGGACACACTGTTCTTGTGTGCATAGTGCTTCGCACAACACCTCTCTATACCCAACTTTCTTCATGGTGTTAGAGCATCGACTGTGAGTAGTCATGAGATCCTTTCTTCTATGTGATAGAATATATCAAACTCAGGGTCTGACTTTGAAGTTATGATTAGCAACATACAACTGGGTAGAAAGAATAATCATACTTCTTCCCCTCCACCACATTACATTTCCAATACAATGGTCTCTAGCTCACCACAAGGCCTATACATACTTCCAAAGTCATATCACCTAACTGGCATAGATAATTACAAAATATGGGCCTTCCATCTCAAGAATGTGCTTCAATACAATGGTTTGTACAAACCATTCCACCACTCTCGACATCTTAAAAAAAAAGTCATGAGCAAGTCTGAAGTATCATCAATAAAAATACCAAGCACACCATTGTCAAGGTAGAGAGAATTTGCCTCAAGAAAGCATTGGGCTCCTAGCTGCAGCTAATTGCTCAATCAAGTCTTGAGATAAGAAAGACCAAGTATATATATATATATATATATATATATATAATACTTTTAGGAGCAATTACCTTCTCCAAAAGTTTTAAGCTAAAAAATTATTCAAAAACTTAAGATATGACTCCAACTATTACTATGAATAAAATCACTTACTTATTGCCTTTGATTTGGATGCAGTGACTTCAACTCTCTATAATTTCTTCATCTAAACTCCAACTTTATCAAATAATATATAAAAAGTATAGTCGAGGAAGTGCTCTCTCCAACCTTAGTAGCCGATCTTTTGTTGCTCTTTATAAACATATGTTATATTCCAAATAGTGATAGTAGATATGAAATTAACACTTTAACTTTAGGCTCTAATAACTCCTTCATAAAAAATCCAAATCACACAAAATTTACACTTAATCCTTATCTAAAAATCTAAACTTGCTGATCGTAGCCTCCAAAGCTCAAATGAATTAAAAACAAAAAACCATAATTCCTAATAATGCCTCGAGAAGCCTCCTTGAAGTCCATTGGGCTTGGCCTTTGACGAATAGGGATGAAGATCTCCATTTCTTACCTTCATCTGACTCTGCCTTGCTTTCATTCCTCCCAATAAGCTTCCTATTAATTTAGATTTTCATCTTTAAGCTCTAATCTCCTCTCAAGGATTCATACTAAACATTTAGGTCCTATAATTTTTAAAATGCTATAATCAAAATAGATAAAATTTAAAATAAAGTTTCTTATATCTACTGCCTTTAAATTAATCTATTAATTATTCTAACACATACTAAGACTTATGAACATATCATATGTTCCAACTAATTTTTATACATTATAAGTAATTACAGTATAACACCACTCTTCAAATAATGATTTTTTTTTGTTTCATACAAGTGCTGCAATAATCTCAAGTGAAGATACAAATCCAATAATAATCTCCATTATATTCATTTAATTAAAAAATTATTTAATATCAAAAAAATATAGATGATGTTTATAGATGAATACTTGAAAAAAATGAAGTAAACAATCGACATTCTTAAAGATATTGGAGTTCTTCTCCTTCAACCAGTTGTAATGTGGTATACAATCTTCAATCTTCTCTCAGACAAAAACATCACCAAGTAGATGGTTTTGGATAATATTAAACTAACAACCTACTATAAACTTAAAATATTCCTTTTCATTAAGAAATTATCAAACATATTCAGAGGCTTATTGACAAAGATACAAATACTTTTGTCTTTCATCAAAATAATTTTAGGTGCCATTATAATTGATCTATACTACTTCAATCTATCAATTATCACCATAATCACAATTATAGACCAAGTTATTTTCATCAATGCAATAATATTTCTTTGAGAGGATAATTTTTTCTTCGCATTCAATTTCATAAAGGCTATGCCTTTCTTTGTGATTGATTTGGTGGCCCTCGTTTTCAACTATCAGGGACATATATTTACTGTAATTATTATATATATAATATGAATAGGTAGAATTAGATAAAAATAGATTATTTTCATAATATCTTCTAAAGAAGCTTCTTAGAAGCTCTATAGACACTTCTTTGACTTTACATGTATTTAAACTTGATTTGTAGGTTAAAAACTTAGTCAACAAGTTAATCACGTGCCATATATGTTGGTAGCTTGCGAAACAAGCTAACAATGTGGTACCAATATAAAAAACTTACTTTGCAAGTTAAGATGCATGTTGTGTAAAGTCAATACGTTTTTGGAGGTCGTATAGGACGTCACCATATAGCTTCTAGGTAGATAGTATATACAGAGGCAAGAATGAAGCCTTCTTCACTCTTATCAACTCCTTTCTTGCTTATAGTCTAGTTTCAAGGATTTCTAGTTTTCTTGTCTTTTGGCAACAGCCATTATAATTTCTTTTTTAATATATATCTTTAATTATTTCTATTTTGTCATCTTTCTTTGAGAAAAGTCTCACTTATTTATTTATTTTTATCAAGTTCTTGTCCTTGATAGATTGATAAGAGTGCACTTACAATATCAGAGCTTTATCTAATCTTGATTAAGAATGGACTACCCCTTTTTCTTGATAAGACACAAGCATATTAGAAGTTGCGGATTACCATCTTCTAAACTTATATTATTCTTAATATTTTCTTTGTTCTCAAGTCCTCTCTTCTATTTGTATTAAGCAATATTAGACATTTACTCTTTTCTAAGTATTATCATAGTAGAACTTGTTGAAATGAAGACTGCAATGGTATAAATGCAAGAAAAATTTAGGGAGTTAATGCTTACATACATCAACTCAATTTACTACCACAAGGAGCAATAAAATTGGCAAGAAGTGAAGATATAGAAATGATTAGAGCTGCTTCAACATCTACACCAAATCATGTCTCTTCTCTTATGGTGGAACATCCTTCTATTGTTAGAAAACCAAGAATTATCCTACCCAAGAAGTTTGATGATACTAGATCAAAGTTTACAGGATTTATCAATCAAGTAGAACTTGTGATTGAACTTCAACTCCAAAGCTATCCAACTCCAAGATCACAGGTTAGATTCATTGGTAAGCTTCTTTTAGGTTTAGTTTTATCATGGTTTTCATCTTTTCTCGAATGATGAGATCCAATATTGAATAATCTGGAGGCTTTTTAGAGGAATTTTGATCCATGTATGGAGAACATGATGTAATTTATATTACAATCAATAAGATCCATATTTTATATTAAGGCAATCAATCAATAACGTTATATGCTTTACAGTTTTAATAACTTGTATATAATATCAAGTAGGATGATGTTGTATTTGTAAGCTAATTTTTCTACAGATTACAATATGAGATAAAAAAATTAATGCTCAACTTACCTGATCCTTAAACATTGAGTCAAGCAATTGACTTTGTTGTGAGTACAACAATCATCTTTTTGAATTTCAATCTGAGAACTATACAAGTAGACCTCAACGTAACTATAATTCAATGGCAATACCAATATCTCTTCAATACATATATTTGGAAGTAGAGGATATGCAAATTGATGTGGTACATTTTAAACCTCTTCCTAAACAAGAAAAGATTCCTTGTGGTCAGGAAGGATTGTGTTTATATTATGGAGAACCTAAACACATTGCAGAACATTGTCCAAAGAAGTAACGCAACTATAAAATAAAGAGTACACCTATCAAAAAAGATAGTATGTTAAAAAACAACTTTGTCTAGTTATAATAGGAATCGTGCAGCTAAAAACTTGTACAACACCTAGTAAAGATCCTATTCTCTCCTCAAAACCTTCTCATTGTTTTATGATAAATATTATTCTAGGACCTAAACATCTCAAAGCCTCTGCCTTATTAGATTCAAGAGCCTCAGTATGTTTTTTAGATGAAGAATTAGCTAAAAGACATAGCATACTTTTAGTGAAAAAAACTAAACTTGTTCATGTAGAAGTCATAGATGGTTGTCCATTATTTTCAGGAGATGTTACTCATGAAATCCTTCCTATAGAAGTAGCTACTAATGGTCATAGTAGCTTTATAATATTTAATATCATTAGATCTCCATCTAATCCAGTCATTTTAGGTTTATCATGGCTAAAAAAATATAATCCTAAAATAGATTGGACTTCTTGTAGCCTTGACTTTTTTGAAAGTATAACTAAGAGCATAGTTAATCCAGTAGAAGGTCATAAGTCTAGTGCAATTAAACCTATGTTTATAAGTGCAAGAGCTTTCTTACATGCTGCAAAAGAAGGGTCACCTTGTGTCATTTATACCACATATGTTTCTAATGATGAAAAGACTTCAAGTGGCATTCCTAGCTAATATCAAGAATTTTAAGATGTATTTGCTAAGAAAAATATAAATACTCTTTCAAAACATCATTCCTATGACTGCTCAATTGACCTTGAAGAAAGAACACAACCACCATTTGGACCAATTTATAGTTAATCACAAAATAAATTAGCTAAATTCAAGGAATATATTGAAGAAAATTTGGCCAAGAATTTCATATGCCATTCCAAATTTCCAACAGGAGCTCTAATTTTATTTGTGAAGAAAAAAGATGGATAATTGTAAATGTATGTCGATTATTGATGATTCAACAAAATCACCATTAAGAACAATACCCACTACTTTTGATATCTATATTCCTTCATCAATCAAATCAAGCTAAAAACTATACAAAAATAGATCTATGAGGAACATACAATCTAATACACATCAAAGAAGGAGATGAATAGGAGCCTGTAATTTGAACAAGATATGAACATTTTGAATACAATGTCATGTCTTTTGGACTTACAAATGCACTAATATCATTCTAATATTTAATGAATGATATCTTTTGGAAGTTTTTAGATGATTTTGTTATCTATTACCTAGATGATATCTTAATCTATTCTAAGAAAACAGAAGAACATGAACCTCATGTTCGTCGTATATTACAAAAACTAAAAGATGCAAGACTCTATGCTAACATAAAAAAGTGTATATTTCATATTATTCAAGTCGACTTCTTAGAATACATCATTTAAATGATGGACTTATAATAGATCCTAAGAAAGTTCAAGCTATTATGCATTGGAAGATTCTAAAAATGGTAAGAGATATCTAATGTTTTTTGGGATTTGCTAACTACTATCAGATCTTCATCAAAGACTTCTTTCAAGTTGCAGCTCCACTTACACATTTGACTTGTAAAGACAAACTTCAATGGAATAAAAAAGCGGAAGTAGCATTTGAAGCTTTGAAGATAGCCTTTGTTTTTGCACCAATCTTATATCGCGTCAATTTATCTAAGCTATTTTTTATGGAAACAGACACATCAAACTTTGCTTTAGGTGCCATATTATCACAAATGGGAATAGATGATAATCTTTATCCATTAGCTTTTCATTCCAAAAAAATTTCAGCAGCCGAGATCAACTACGTGATCCACAACAAAGAACTTTTTGCAATCGTGGATTCATTTAAGAATGGTGCTATTATTTAGAAGGTGCTCTTAGTCCAGTCACCATATATAAAGATCACAAGAACCTTAAATATTTTATGTGTGCTCGTGTTTTGAATTATCATCAAGTCCATTGAAATATGTCTTCGTCAAGATTTGAATTCAATATCACTTATTGACAAGGAAAACAACAAGGTTTGTTAGATGCACACTTGAGACGATCTTACCTTGCACCAAAGGAAGGAGATGCTACTTTTGATCAGCATTAGATAATTTTCTTAAAGCTAAAGCATCTTCATCTTCGAGCAATGAAATCAACACTAATTGTTGATTCAACTTTCATTAATCAAGTTCAGTCAAGTATATCTTCTGAACTTCTTATTCATGATATTAAAGAAAATCCTTCAAAGTCTCATGATACTTTCAAGTTTGAATTCAAGAACAATCTATTATATTACGAGAAAAGCCTACATGTTCTTAAAGGTGAAGCTCGATTACGTGTTCTTCAAGCTCGTCATGATTTTTCAACAGCAAGACATTTTGGATATAATAAAACTTTGGAACTAATATCTAGAGATTTTTGGTGGCCTTAAATGTAGAAGGGTGTAAAAAATTTTGTTCAATCATACAACATTTGTTCAAAATCAAAAATTGCTCGTCATCGACCTCATGGACTTTTTCAACCATTACCTATTCCAAAATAACCATGGTCTTGTGTTTCTATGGATTTCATCACAGATCTTTCAATCTCAAGTACTTATGACTCAATATTCATGATAATAAATCGTTTTACAAAGATTGCACATTTTGTACCATATATAAAATCTATCACAAGTGAAGAAATAGCTAAGCTCTTTTTTGACAATATCTATCGCTATCATGGATTATCCAATGATATTATATCAGATAGAAGAACTCACTTTATATTAAGATTTTAGCAAATTCTTTTTAAGATTCTAAAAGTAGATATAAAACTATCTTGGGCATTCCATCCTCAAATTGATGGATAGATGGAGCATATTAATCAAGTTTTGGAGTAGTATTTAAGGTGTACCATCAATTACCAACAAGATGATTGGACAACTCTTTTGCCATTGGCAAAGTTTGCTTATAATAACATGATACATTCTTTTACAAAAAAAACACCTTTCTTTGTTAATTATGGTTATCATCCATAACTTGATACTTTTAACTTTTTAAAATTTTATAATCCTGTGGCAAAAGATTTGGCAAATCATTTATTAGAGCTACATGCAACAATAAAGGAAAAGTTAAAAGAAATTCAAGAACAACAAATGATCATTATAGATGTCTATCAAAAGGAACAACCATCATTCTACGTGGGTGATAAGGTATGGTTACTTTGTCATAATATCAAGACCACTCGTCTTGATAACAAATTGGATTATCGTAGACATAGACCATTTCCTATTTCTGCACAAATTAATCCCATTGCATATCTTTTACCCCTACCAAAGTCAATAAAAAACCATCATATATTCCACGTGTCTCTTCTTGAACCATATAAAACAGTGGACATACCAAAAAGAAGACATACTCCACCTCTTCTTATAGAAGTGGATAATAATGAAGAATTCAAAGTGGAAGAAGTCTTAGATTCAAGGCGGAGCCAAAATAAATTAGAATATCTTGTTCATTAACGTAGATATGATATTAGTGAATGCACATAGGAGCTTATAAAGAATCTTGCAAATGCAACAAAGGTGATGGAGGCTTTTTATCGACGACATCCATCAAAATCAAGATAAAAAATTTTATTATAAAAGAAACAAGATCTAGGTAAGATAACATTCTACTTTCAATCCTTATTTATAACTTCTTTGTAGTTGTGACCTTAAGGAGATGGAGAACTAACAACCAATGGATTTGACTAAAAAACCTTTGTTTGTTGACTTGTCAAACAAGACATTATAATTGTTACAACCTTCAAGACGATGCAATTAAGATGAAGATCTTAATGAATGGCATGTTCTTCCTCAAATAGATGGCAAAATACAACACGTTTGGTATCACAACCTTGGAAGAGATTTCCATTGTTTGGTGATTTTACAAGAGGTAGAAACAATTCCTGATGGTGTTCCAAATGTTTTATTTGAAGGAAGTTATGAAGGCCTCAACAACAATCAAATAACTAGGTGGTCTCTCCCCCCTAGTATGGAACACTATCAATGGTTGAGAGGCCCTATCATTCATCTTCGAAGTGAACAAAGATCAAAGTATGTGGCAAATACAATTTGTCGCATCTTAGACTTCCTCGACATGTGATCATCCCTACTCATAGAACTCGTCCCTAGAAAGGGGTAATGTCACGAACATATATTTACCGTAATTATTACCTAGGAAATATGAATAGATAGAAGTAGGTAAAAGTAGATTAATTTCTTAATATCTTCTAGAGAAGCTTCTTAGAAGCTTCATAGACATTGCTTTGAATTTACATGTGTTTATACTTCATTGGTAGGATAGAAACTTGGTCAACAAGTTAACCATGTGCCATACATGTTGGTAGCTTGCGGACCAAGCTAACTATGTGGTGCCTATATAAAAAACTTATATTGTAAATTAAGATACATGTTGTGCAAAGTCAATACGTTTTTGAAGATCCTATAGAACATGGCTACGTAGCTTCTAGATAAATAGTATATATAGAGGCAGGAGTGAAGCCTTCTTCATTCTTGTCAATTCCTTTCTTGTTTTTAGTCTAGTTTCAAGGATCTCTAATTTTCTTGTCTTTTGGCAATAGCCATTTCAGTTTCTTTCTTAATATACATATTTAGTTATTTCTATTTTGGCATCTTTCTTTGAAAAAAATCTCACTTATTTATTTATTTTCATCAAGTTCTTGTCCTTGACATCAATACTCCAAGTGCCTTTTGAGTTGACCTTTTGTTTTATAGTGTTATAATCTTTAAGATGACATTTAAAATATGATGAAACAACTTTGCTTCCTATAATCTAGACTATGTTTTATTTAATATGATAAGCCTCTTCAAGTCAAACTAACACTATTGAAGATTTCTTCCATGACATTCATAGTGTTCTTCCTATTATCAATTATGACTATCACAACAATAATGTTATTATTGTAGTAGATGCTAGTTTTATTGGTGTTAACATTGCCAAATCCAACTCACCTCCCTCTCTCTAATATTTAGATTTTAGTACTTTCAACCACATTATAAGCAACTCAAAGGTTTTTTTTTTCTTCTACCTAAGTACTAGTTCTCAAATAACTTAAATTAAGGAGCATAATGAGAGTGTTATTGGTATTGACAATGTAGCAATTTGCCTTTCTAATGGATTAATATAAAAAATTGATCATGTTTTATATATACTAAGCATAAAAAAGAATTGGTTTTTTATTGGCTTTTTAGTATAAAAAAAAGACCTTATTCTTTACTTTATACAACATTACTTTATTCTTGCATCGTCAAAAAAATTCATGATGTCTCCATTGCTCATACCAATTTTTAAATCTTCAATAGACTCTACCACCTTTATAGCACTATCTCTTTTAATTGCTCTAAAGTAAATTCTTGCTCACTACATTTAGCATCAACACTCTCTATCACCTCCATTATTGTCCTTTGGCATTGTAGATTAGGCCATATCCATTCATAAAATCTTTGCCATATGATCCAACATCATATTCTAGATGACCTTCCTACTATCTTTATTATGAATGATTCTTGTGCCATCTGTTTCCAAATAAAAATAATCTTATACAATGGTTTTAAAAATATAATCAAGAATAACTCGTTATATATTTTAACTACTTTACTTCAATGTCATTGGGCCCTTTTGCATCTCTTCTTTTGATAAGGCATACTATTGCATTTATTTTGGCTCCAATAATTATACTAAAAGTGTTCAATACTTCAATCCATTCAATTGTCATTGTTTCTAAAAATATCTAATTTTTAGATGAAAACACATCTTGTGTATTTTTTGTTAATCATCTTTCATTCGAACCAATCTTATTTTTAGATATTCTCTACTTATCTATACTACTAAGCTTGGATCTAGTTCTTTCTCTCTCCATAAATCTTCTATTACCATTACCATAGTCCGTTCCAATTATACCGTACATTCCAATTTTTTTGTCTCTCTTCCTTGGTGCTCTACTTTAGTATTCGATTTGATCATATTTTTTTTTCCATCTATTGACCAAGATTACATTCCATTGGACTTGACTAAAACCTTCATTGAAATTATTGAAGAAGATGGCAAATCCTTCTTTTACTAGTAAGTTGTCCATAATCTCCACTCAATTGAAGCCATATTTAAGAAATATACCTCAATCATAACTAATCAAATATGGGACCTTGTGCTCTCATCTAGTGATGTCCAATCTATCATTATTTGTTGGATATATAATCTCAAGTTTGGATTCTATGGTAAACTAGTTCAGTACAAAACATGAATCATGGCTCTATTTTATTATATGTATACTTGCTTGAAAATATATCAAGTACCTTTTTTTAAAAGGTAAATAGAAAAATAACAATAAGATCCTATCAAATCTAATAAAATCTTAAATAATCCATAAGAAATTCTTAACAATCTTAATCAAATATTAATCAATTCAAAAGAAATTTAAAAGAAGTTATAGAAGAAATATAAAAAAGTCATAATTAATTTTTTTTAATAATAAATAAATCCTAAAGAAATATAAAAATAAAACTTTAAAGAAATAATAATAATATTTAAAAAAAATTAAAATTAAAATTAAAAAAAAAAAAAATCCTAAAGAAATATTGTATATAAAAATCATAAATAAATCATAAATAAATCTTAAATAAATTCTAGCAAAATCATAAATCTTAAATCAATTTTAATCAAATTATAATGAATCTTAATCAAATCTTAGATCCTAACCAAATCCTAAACCAAATCCTAATCAAATCTTTATCAAATTTTAATTAAACTATAATATAAACTTAAATCCTAAATCAATTCTAATCAATTCTTAATTAAATATTAAATCTTGAATAAATTCTTGTAAAATCTTATAAAAGATTGAAATTTCAATAAACAATAATTTAAATATTAATTTTAACTAAAATTTTTATACTTCTCAATAACTAAATTGGAAAAAAATACCAAAAATAATTTAAAGAATATCAAACATACCAAATAGAAGATTACTCTTAAAATTTGCTAAGGTGTTGGCCGGCTTCCTTCTTCAACCTTAATGCCAATATTCCAAAGCCAAAATCTCTTACTTTCACCATTCAATAGGTCTCAAATTTTGTACCATTGTTGGATGTCAAGTTTACTACTTGTATGCAAAATTTTATTTTAATCCAACTAGAAATTGATATATATCTTATAAACCCTCATTAATCACTTAAATCTCAACTCTCTAGATGTCAATATATTTGAACTTCAAGAAACTTTGAACAAATTGTCAAATCAAATTCAAAATTATAACATATATTACATATAATAATCATTACTTAATCACTAAATTTCACTTATATATCATTTATAAATTTCACAAAATTATCCATCCATAGTACAAACTCTTTGAATTTCTTAAAATCCAAAGTCGTTAAAAAATAATCTTCACTTTGCAAAGCCTTTACAAAATCATTATGCACTCAACTTACTTGAACTAATATTCAAAGATCAATTAAAAAATCCCAAAGTCATAGTAGGTATACAGTTATGTACCTGAGAATTTGATTTTTACATTAGTTTACAACTAGTCCTCTATAGGTATCAATCTTTTATATTTTTAGATAATTTTTTCTACAATCTATTTTTAATTTATTTCCAAATATACCTATATCAATTACTTATCTTATTTATTTTGATTTGGCTTATTTAAGGCTCTATAAAATAAATATAATTTTTTCTATAAAAAAGCAATATTAAGATTAATATTTTTACTACCTTCTTATTTTTTAATCTTATTTTTTATTATATTTTTATATTATATTCTTCTATAATAATATCTATATTTTTATTTTTTCACCATACAGTTGTGTTATTATACAATAGTGCTTAGATTTTAATAAGTTTATAGCATTAATTTTCAAGAAAATTTTGTTTTAATTATTTGATAGAAATCTATATGGATTATTATTGCTCTTGTTACTCATCATAGTTGGTTTTTTACTATATGGATGTTTGTACAATATTCTTTAATAGCGAGCTAAAAAAAATAGTCTTTATAGTATAGCCACAAAGATGTATCTACCTTGACATTTAGCACCTTGTATGCTACCTAAAGCGCTCATTGTATGGTTTCTATTAGTGTCTCTAAACTTGATACAACATGATTAAATTTAACTTATAATACTACAACCTTTACAAAACCTATGTTGATTTCAACATCTACCTCCATTGCAATATCATGTCTCTCTTTCTTCTAATAATGTGTGTCAATGAACTTTATATCAGAAGTTCTAACCTCCACAATATTCTTAATCTAAAAACATAACTCCAATAATTATACAAAATATATATCCTTGATTGATTATAATACTTTTTTAGTATCTAATTTGAATAGACTTCTTGTAGTATTCAATTCCACCAAAAAAATTATATGCACAAGTTCTTTACAGAACATTATGTAAATTTTGCTTCCACTCATGTATCTTTGGTTGACTTTGTGAAATTGTGCAAAGATAATCACTCACCACATATTCATCTAAGGTGGTTTCAATGCCTTATTCACGAGTTAAATTAATTTGCTTAAAACTCGTTCAAACATTGGATTTGTAGTCTTTGTTCTGAGTCAATTCATACACTATTTCCAACAAGTTCACTTACATGCAATCCTTGATGTTCTTTGATATCTTCTATGACATTCCTCCATTGACATTTGGTATCTAAAAGAGGAAGAAATTATACTCTCGGGATTCTTTGATGTTAATTATGCTAGAAATTTTGATGATTGTACATCAAGGCTTTTTTATGTTTTTCTTGGATAATTCACTAATCTCGTGGTGCAACAAAAAGTAAAATATTACCTCACATTCTTCTTGTGAATCCAAATACATCGCACTAACAAATGCAACTTACAAATTAATCTAGCTATAATGACTTACATATGAACTAGAATTCAGATGTAACTTATCCATAACCATTTGATATGATAATCAGAGTTCTATTAAGGTAATCTAAAATCCAATCTTTCACAATAGTATAAATCATTTTGAAATAGATCTATACTTTACACGACAAAAAATACAAGAAGACATAATTTAAATGTAATTCAAGAATTCTATTGATTAAACTACAAGTATATTGACAAAAGCCCTTGAAGTGACTAAATTTGAAAAATATAGAAATAAAATCAATTTTAGAGCCCTTGACAAAATTAAAATCTTTTTTCAATTTATTAAATGGCTTATAACTAGTTTTTAGCTTCTAGATAATTATAGGCCTCTCTCTTACTTCTAAAGCTCTTATATTAAACACCTTTGTAACCAATCACTTCATGTCCATATTCTGCCTAAATTGAGAAATCCCAATGCATTTGCCTACTCAAATAACATGTTAATGTCACACTTGCATCAAAAAAGTCGTCGTCTATTTTCCACCCACTAAAGAAGATGTGGCTGAAGATAAACAATCACATTTATGACTGGACAAAGGCTGCATCAGGTCTAAATTCGTTAGGTTCTGCTCTCAAAAAATCATCCAATCCATCATTAAAACTAATTTTGCAATACATTAGTGCATGACCAAGAGAATTGACCAATATAACATCAAAATAACTTATGCATGTTATCATTCTAATCACTTGATTAGCTCTTGAAAAATGGATTGAACATCCAATAGTGTAATCAGCCTAGAACAACAATTCATCAATGATAAATCCCAAAGTCAACAAGCTCAATCCATCATCACTGGGCAAAAGAAGAGTTGCAAGCAAAAAGGGGTGTTACCAACTGCTCTAATTCTTAGGGAATAGCACCCTTCTTTGATCCTATTCCCAACATGAGAACATTGTTGCCTATTGATCCCAAGAGTTTTCATCACAGTTCTTAGTTTGTGTGTTTTTTCACAGTTCTTAGTTTTTATGTTTCTTCTTCAATCAATGAACTCACAGTTCCCTCCAGTCAAGGACACACTGTTCTCGCATGCACAATGCTTTGCACAACACCTCTGTGTTGCAACTTTCTTCAAGATCTAGGGCAGCAGCCTTCATGAGAGATCCAATCTTTCAAAGGGCCTCAGATCTAATGGTAGGTGGAGCTCCATATAGAAAGGACCCATTTTACCCTTGGGCAACCCTAAAAATAAAAATAAAGGACATGGCTCTTTCTACCTACTACTCTTAATTGGAATTGTTGACCCAGATAGCATGGTATCAGGCCAGGTTGTCCATTTCTCAACCAATGCATGACAAGCATTCAATCCCAGTTAGAGCAGAGCGGAGTTTTGAACCCTAATGCTTTGCCTCAAATTGCTAAGCGGCTCTTACTTTCTTTCATATAAATTTATGAACATATATACATATGTGTGTGTGTATATAGAGTTTGGAAGAAAGTTGGTTACTGGTAGTATTTGGAAATAGTTCTCAATGCTTAACACATTGAATGATGAAACACAAAGACAAAATGATTTGTGCTTGGGACAAGGGGCCAGGAATATTTGATGACATCTCTCTCTCTCTCTCTCTCTCTCTCTCTCTATATATATATATATATATATATATTTGGGAGGTTTAAGATACATATTAAACCTGACAATTCAAATGTGATTGTGTTTGTAAATACACACAATTACATGTAAATATATATAGAATGGAGCTGCATATGATTAGAATGAGTTGAAGCACTAAACACAGGTTTTTATATTTCACTCTGATTTTTTATTTTTTTGTTAGCCAAGCACTTCAAAGGGCAGTCTCATAAATAAAGGCTATGTCTGTTGATGATTCTCCTTTTTTTAAGGTATAAAATTTTACAAACTATCAATGATTTGTTTCCAGATCATTTACATTTCTGTTCATGAGCATTCAAAAGTAATGAACAATTAGTGAAAGTAGTTTTACAGTTGTCACAATTCAGTCTGACTTGTTTTGTTCACAAGTTCATCTCATTCCACACCAACATTGGGTATTCATTCATATTATTCATACTGAGAAGATTAAGTGTGTACATAGTTATATAACATTCAGAATGATTCAGTGTTTTTTATAATCTCATTAACCACCCCTCCCCCCCCCCCCCGTAAAAAGACAAACTTAACTTATGAGGATTAAATGCTATTAGCAAAAAGTTTTAACTTTTTATAATAAATACATACAGATTGGATTATTCAATACACATGGGTTAAATTTTTAAAAGGTTATGTTGAGATTGTTTTATATATATGTATATATATATATATATATATATATATACACATATACATATGACTTGTTGCAAATTCATAGCTGTAGGAGTTCAAATCTAAATCTGTTGAATGCAAATTCTCACTTTGTGAAAAAAAGTGCCATATTCATTTTGGTGAAGGGTGGTATGAGGATACTTGATATCATCTCTGGTTTTTAAATCAAGGGCAGGAGCAGAGATTAGGGATTTTCACCAAGCATAGTAAGGCAAAGTTCTGAAAACTGGGTAAAAGCGCTCATCACAGTGTGTATCTCCTACCCAAACTTGTGATACAAAAGTCCAAATGAAGGCCACCCCCCCAAATTTATTTCAGCTTTTTTTCCAATTCTTTTGCCTGACAAGAGACTACCAAAACTTGAATGAGGACTGAAGTCTAAGATTGGAGTTAGAGTTGTGATAAGGCGCCTTGGTGGTAACGAAGTGAAGAAGAATACATGGAGTGATTGTCTCTTTTCTTTACTTTACTGCTGAGTGTGACTTTGGGGGGGGGGGGGGGTGGAAATAGACTATGGTCAGGGAAATCATGCCACCACCCTTTGTTTTGTGTTGATCACAAAGACAGGCTGGACCTCAAAGGAGAAGGCTGTGGATGCTGGCTGGAAAGTTGCCAGCTCGGCAATGATGGTAGCCTTTTGCCAGCTCACTTTGCTGAGCTGGTGCTCGCCTTTAGCCATGATGAGGAAGCTTCTTCACGGTGAAACACCCCACCCTCCCCCCTCCCCCCCCCCTTCGGAGAAAGAGCCTGCAAATCCGCGCATGCAAATAAATACATGCAAATTTAGACTAATTTATATGTTTTCTTTTTGTAAACACACTTTAGTTGTTTGGGTATTTCGACAAGATGTTTTCATTGCCACTTAATTAATTCATAACCTATTGCACATAGTTAGGTAATCAATAAATAAATAAATAAATAAATAATATTTTTTCACATACTGAATATAATGAATTTTTAAAAATCACATATGTACACATAAAGTCAAAGAACATAATCTACATTAATGCATGTTTTATTTCACACTAAGCAGTAGAGATTTAACATGGGACATGTGGTGATTCATTCTTATGGTGCCACTGACTCAGAATAAATATAAAAATAAAAATAAAAAGGCTCCTCTCCCAACTGCAGAGCTAACTACAGATCACACATAAATGCTTGTTAGCATTCGTCCATAAGCTTATCTGTCACTTGTCCTACCTTCCCTTTCATATGTCCCTCCATTAAATTTTTTCTGTGATGCCATCAGTAACTTTGGGTGGGGGGGGGGGGGGTGCTTCTATTTACTTTGATCCCATTGTCAATGCTCAGAATCTGGTGTAGTAGTAAAGGCATGATGCTATTACAATGACAGCAGAGTTTGTGTGTATGTGCCAGTGGATACATTGTTGTAGATTAGGTTCAAGGTTTAAGGCTCAGGGTTTAGGGTTTCCCAACTGTGTAGTTTGTACATTCCCTCTGCATGGGTGGGTACAGTGGGTTCTTTTCCACCCACATTGTGCTCCTTCCAGTATACATATATATATATATATATATATATATATATTAAAGTTGTAATATTTGTAGTAGTATCTTCTATTATTTTTCTCAATTTGAAGTTGAATTCCATGTGCATGTACATGTCAGCCTGGGAGTTTTAAGTTGGAGGTGTGATGGTACCATGATAATAGGCTTCAAGGGGACAGTTAAGCAGCACCAGCACTAGCATCAGGCCACTACTACCAACCAAAAATAAGTAGTAGGGCCTATCCCCATCCTGCCTGGATATTGTCTCCCAACACGAGCACTTACCAGATCCCCACAGGCTTTGCAGTTCATGCTGACATGGAACCCAATTGGACGTAGAGGTGGCTCAAGTTCTGTTTTGGAATCCCTAATTCAATGGCTACAATGGTAATAATAAGAATAATAAGAATAATCACATGCAGTAACAATACTGTGTTTTCAGTTGTAAGTAAAAATAGATTTTGTTAGGCAAGTATTGAGGGCCTTATGGGACAAAATGAGAAGCATGTATATCTCACCCAATTATAGAATTAAAAAACAGTTGTGGCCTCTCACCCAAGTGTAAAGAGGTCCCTAATGTTGTTGTTGTTGTTGTTAGATTCACCTTCAATTGCAAATAGGTAAATGAATGAACAAATGAAAAAATGCTAATATATATATATATATATATATATGTGTGTGTGTGTTTATAGTGATGTGTTGTGGAGATCATGTGAAACATTAACAAAGAAGACCATTATTGTATGCATGGGAACTGGAACGAGAGAACGTGACCTTTTGCATTCCACCAAGTGGTGTATGCCAGATGTCAGACATGGGTTCTGGCAACCCATCCGTTGAGTTGCCCTCGTGGCAAGGGTTCCGCCAGGTCAGCATGAAAGGGGTCAATCCCCACGTCAGCAGAGCATTTCTATATGGCTCTTGAATGACCTGTCAAGTGAGTTGGGACAGAAGGGGTAGTGATTGCACTGAAATGCAGTCCAGCTGAAAACCCACATCCAAATATTGAACTTCTTCCCCATTCATCCTTGTGCACATCGATGGATGAAATAGATTTGATCTCAAAACAATGTAAAAAGATTGAATAATGAGTTTTAGGGGATGAAGCTCTTGAATAAATCTATTCTATTTAAAAAACTGATGTGGTGTTAATATTGTCATTGGTTTAGGAATTTGAATTTTGAAATGCTTTTGTACAAGGTGCATGTAGTAGGGTTTGAGAGGATAAATGAAATGGCATGTGACATTAATTTCATAATTCAATACTACCCATACTAGAATTCTTCAGTTTTATAAACGTGGTTCTTTGAGTTATTTTTCTTTTATGAATTAATAGAGGTTTTAATAAAAATAATAAATAATATTCAAAAATTCAATGGTAATATTTTAAAGCCTATTTTATTTATTCATTTTATTCATTTGATGAATATTAAAGACACAACAAATATAAAAAATCTTTACTATACTCAAATAAGTAAATTAGTAAGATTAAATGAACAAACATATATATATATATATATATATATAAATATACACACACACACACACACACACATATATATATATATATATATATTCACATATACAAAAGAATAAAAATATATAATGTATCTTTCATATTTTATTTACACTTGAAACTTATTTGACTAAAATGTATAAAAAACATAAAGATAGGGTATTGATTTTCCATTATTTTAGAATTTTAATATATAATAAATGTCTTAAATTATCATTATTGTGTATAAATATGCAATGCATTTTTTTCATCATTCTAAATAATTATTTGGTTAGTTTAAATATAAATACATTTTTAATATTTTGTATTTTTTATATTTTAAATAATTAATAAAATTTGTAATAAGTATACATTTTAAAAATATACAATAAACTTGAACTTCAAATAGTATATAAAATTTAATTTAGGATAATTTGATGTATTTATGATTATGACTATTATTATTATTATTATCCTTTCTTCTTATTTTTGTAAAGTTTTAGAAGTTTCTAGAGTTACAAAATCTTTTGAGGTTTCTTGCAAAATTTTAAGATTCCCTTATAATTATCTTAAACTTGTATCTAATAGAAGATTATGTAGAAATTCTACCAAGTTCTGAGATATCTCATAGATCTTGGAACATCTTATAGACGCATTTGAACAACCTGATTGTTCCAATAAAGAAACAAAATGAGGAATATCTTAATCTTACTAACTCAAGTTTTAGAGCTATTTGAGAGTTGATTATTATGATTTTTATATCTATTTTAATTTTCAATCTGTTAAATTATTAATATTAGAATTAAAATATTTTTTTCATGTTATTTGTAATTTTTATATTTAATTACTTTTAATGTTCGTTTTAATTTTTTTATTTCATTATAAATAAACCGATTTATTATGTAAATAAATAATAAATAATAAATAATAAATAGAGAATAATAAAATAAATAAATAATTTATTTGTTCTTCAAATGTTTTTATATTATGGTTTAAATAAATTACATAGATTAAAAAATATAACCTCTGGAATACGATTTATTCATTTGTAAGATTTATTTTTTTGATTTTTTATTTTGTTGCTATTATGTATTTATTATTCGACATTAGAAATCTTTATTGTGTCAGAATAATTTGAATTTATTCTACTCTTAATATTATATTTTATTAGTCAAAGCAGTTGTTTAGATACTTGAAAGAGTTAAATTAAATTCATATAAAAATCTAAGTAATTTATTTATTTTTGAATACAAAAAATTTATTCACATGTTTAAAAATATGATAAATTGAGGTTGTTTTCAATATTTTTATTTTAAAGTTATGTTGTAATTTACAAAGTTAATTGATTTATTAATTTTGTGATTGATCTTTTTCTTAAATTATAAAATATACTTAGACAAAATATTTTTTCTTATTCAAAAATCTTAAATTTAGTTTATTGAATTGAAGATTCGATTATTTGTATTTTACATTAATTAAAACTCAACTTTCAGGCATCTCGGATGTTTAAGATTTGTTCAAAGTAAAACTTTTTGTCCAATTACACGTAATTGATTGATTTTCAAAACTTAAATCTAGCATCATCAATCTACTTGATAAGAGCAATTGTTGGATTTTGTAATAAATGTGATTATAATTTTATCATAAGTTGCACTAAGTTTAATAACCCAATGTTAAAAATAATTCAATTTTTTGTTGTGTATTTTTTAATAAGTATTTTTAAGAATAGTTTATGAATCCTCTAAAATCTTTTTAAGTGTTTGTATAAATTTTTGTACAATTCATACTTCTTCAGAATCTTTTATAAACATTTGTAAACGTTTTATAATGTTTAATTTATATATTTTATAGATATAATTAAAATTTTGTAATATATTTGATTCTTATACCTTTCATTAAAAAATAAAAATAAAAATAGTTGCCAAATTTGTTTTATATCAAAACTATATAAAATACAAACTAAAAGATGAAAAATGTCTTTCTTTTGCTATCAATTGTTTTAAAGCAATCCAGATTATGTTCGGTTTCTAATGGATCATCTATTCTTCTTTCTACTCTCATGTTTAATTCCCTTGTACCTCTTTATATATATATATATATATATATATATTTATATATTAAATAACTATTTTTATACCACACATTGAATCCACTTGAAAAAAAACAAGAAATTCATGGTATATGTTTAAAATAAATCTTACATGCTAAAATATTTAAACTTAGGATTAAAAAATTTAAAAAACAAAAGCATCAATGAAACCTAGATTTCATTTAATTTCTTTAATAATTCAATTTTTATTCTAAATTAAAATTTACCAATATATTTTAAATTTTCTGAAATTAAAAATTTTAAAAAATGATTTTAGAGCTTTTCTATGGTCCCTTATTTGGTTTCTAATGAATGTGTGGAAAGCATGACCAGTTGATACATTCACTTTAACCAGCAGTATTGGAGAGAGGACCAAGTCTTTGTTAAACATGAATAAAAAACTATCTCATGGGAAGAGAGCTTTCCTTTTGGAATGTATCCAATCCCATGTAGAACTTTCTAATGTAATAATGCTTACCCACATGAACTTCAATCATGCCATGGTGCACTTCTTCCTTTTCAACATTTGACCTCTTTTCATAAAACAAAACCGTATCAAACTTTAATTTGACCTCTTTTCATAAAACAAAACTGTATCAAACTTTAACATGCCAAAATGGAATGTTTCCCATCTAAAGAGCTTCATTTCATTGCTTGTTTCAAATATAATATAGCTATATACAATTTGAATTATTTTATTTTATTATATTTATTTATAATTTTTTTTTAAAGGCATGTCATATATAATGAAAAATTCTGTGGTGATATTGCAAAACACCGCAATGTATCTTCAAAGAGAATATATGTGGGTGTGGCCCACAGGCTTTATACTTTTGGGAAAGCTTTTGCTTTTAACTTTATTTATTTAGCTTCTTCTGGAGTATGATGAATGAAGTTGTATCATCCAAGAAGCTTCCGTGACAAAGACGACATCCACGTGCCTGATTGACCCTCAAGGTCCCGCGCGAATCCCTAGAAAGAGAAATCCCTGCACTTCTTCCCTCTTTCTCTCTCTAGCATGTTCCCTCTCATCTGGCTCGAAATCAGATTATCGTTTTCCACGTGGAGTATATTCCAAAGACAATTGATGAAATGTCAACGCGTGGGCAGTTGAATGATTGGGAACACACAAGCTGTGATGATGCAAAGACGGTTGCTCACTTCTTCTTTTTTATTTTATTTTTTATTCAGCACCGCGAAACGGGCAGCCCAACCTACCGCCCTAAAAAGCAAAAAGACAGGTAAAAAGCAAAAACGAACTAAGTTTGTCCTCCGTTTTCCTTTAACTTCTTTTGATATAATTTATTTATTTATTTTGCTAGTGCTCAGATGGGTCACATTTGACACACCTTTTGAGTACCTTGCTAGCTTCATACTTGTCCCCTCTTCCTTTACCATTTTTGTTATATATATATATATATATATATATGTATATATATTAGGATGATGTTTCAGTTTCGTAAAGGTACATGGATGCGTAGTATAATTATTATCATGGTTGGTTGAACTATCTTCTTAGGAGTGTAGTTTTTTCATTCTTTTGACCCTCTGTTTGACTCACCCCTACCTCCTTTGCTATTTTTCTTTGTTTCATGGACATTATTGAAAGAGTGGACTGTCACATCACCCTAAAAAATGAGAGAAGAAAAAGGATTGTTGGGGTGGATGCACATACTCATTTTTTGTATGGAAATGTGAGAGGATTTTGTATCTGATGGCCAAAGAGAATTGGCACATCTATTGAGACTTTCTTGTGACCTCAATACTTGACAAAAGTGCTTCCTGCCAACCATCAAATTACAGACATTCCATCATTTGCTTATTATAAAATACAAATAGAATAAATATTTACTAGGAAGAATATATATATATATATATATATATACTAAATTAATCAACATAGAAGAATGTTTTATACTTGCTCTTCTCGTTCAATCAGACATTTTTAAAAATCAAAAATAATATTTAAACTATTAAAAAAAAATTTAAAAAATTATATCATTGTTTATAGAATACTATATACACATGTAATCATCTTTTTGAGTATTCATATTACATAATATTTTATAAGTAGGGGTAGATTTAATGAGTAAATTTGACTTATGATTTTCAATCCAGAAACAAGATTTTAAAAATATTATAACGAATTCTACATAGAAATCTAAGAATTCATGCCTTGAATATTGTAATGTAACATGATAGTATACATGTTTAAAGATATTATGAATATCACACTTGTTTTTTTTTAAAAAAACTTGGATTGGAATCGACAATTTTGTGCATCTGATTTTTAAAGAATGTTACTGAAGATGTAACTAAGTTATTTAAATTACTTCTTTGAAATAATTTTGATCTTTTCAAAAAGAAGATGTAACTAATGTAAAACAGTGACAAAACAAAAATACAAAGATTATTTTATGAAAAGAAGTAAAACACATGTTCAGGCAGATAAATTCAATTGGCTTGACATTACTTTAACAACCAATCTTCAGAACACAATATTTTAATATATAGAACTCATTCAATCACAAATAACAACAAAAATTTTAAAGGTCTTTATTATTAAAAGGATAATGTGAGAGGTTATAACTGTTCAATCCTTTGATTGACCAAAATTGACATGTTCATGAATTTCAAATAATCAACTTAATTACAACAATAAAATATTTTAAAACAAAAAACATCATACATATATGTATCAACCATTTTGATATTGTATAAAAATACCAAATAATTAAAACTAATTATTAGATAGATTATATAGCTATAACTAATAAACTGCACTCGTTAAAAATAAGTTTCAGTCAAATAAAATTGATTTTTTTTTTTTTTTTTTTTTTTTTTGATACACATGGATATGTTTGTATGTATACATAGACAAGTACTAAAATAAATGGTATTTTTTAAAAATATAATCTATTTTTAAATTCAATGAAAAAGCAGATACTAAGTTTTATTTCATTATAAAACTAGATATTATAATTATTCTTCTCCACGTCTCTAACAACTCTAATGCTAGATTTAAAGCTTTCAAAATTTTGGAAAATGATTGATAGAATTTATTTTACATAATTAGTTATGATACTTTAATTCAATATTATTTGGTTCAAAAATTACAGTTGAATATTTTTGTATTCTTATCTTTATAACAGTAAATACTATTTTTATTACTATGAATATATATATATATATATATATATACACTCATACATAATAACATATTTTTTTAAAACTAAAAAATAATTTAACATGAGAAAAATAATTTGATGATTTATGATAATTCTTTATCTTAATTTGTCACACTTAGAATTATATAAAATAATGCAAAATCTACTATATAGAAAAATTAATTAAAAAATTAAAGCTTAAATTTTTTTTAATAATTTTCTTGAAATTTATAAATGCTTTTATAAACCAAGAAAATCTTAAAGTTTAGAATATGTATCTTGTAAATAGATTCAATTAATTCTTAGTATGATTGAAATAAAATACAATTAAAAGAAAATAAGAAAAGTCATTTTTGTAAGAGAGGTAGATTTAATGCCAAGAATTATTATTTTGCAAACACTAAAATAATATATATATATATATAGTTGTAGGCATACAAGTTCATTTGAATTTAAATCTTAATTTTTATAAATACATGATTTAATTATATTAAGTTTAAGTTTAATATCATATAAAAGTGTATAAAAAAATATAAAAAATTTTAAATAAAATTTAAAAAAACATACAAGAAAATGGTAACAATTCAGGTGGTTTATTTATATTTATATTTATTATTTTTTAATGCATCTTTTCATAATAAGCTTTAAAATTTAATATTATTTTATTCAAAGTTTAATATTAATAAAATTTTGAAGTTTTTTAATATTTATTTTTTAAAAAAATATAAAATTTATTTATACAATATTATAAATTAAATTAGAAAATTATGGAAATTTATTTTTATATAAATTTAGTTTTATACTATCTTATTTTTTATAATTTTTTATAAATTATTTAAATTTTTTTATAGTATATATTTTTCTTTTCTATTTTTTAAAGCTTTGGATAAAATATTCAATAAATATGTTTTTAATTAATATTTAATTTCACCATCAAAGTTATTAGTATTATGTTTTTAGAAATTTCAAAAAAAATTACATGCTTCATGTTATGTAAATTTTTTATAAAATTTATGTTTGAAAGTGCTTACTAATTATAATAGAAGATACTTACAATATACCAACATATAACATTTTTACAAGCAATTTCTTTGTTTGGTGAATAGCCAATTTGTTTTTAGCTTTTAGAAAATTATATAGTATTTTTGAAATGATTAAATGAAATTTACTTAGGAAGAAGTTTTAAATTAGACAGATTTTTTAATGAGTTTGTTTTGTTTTATTTTAGTTTTAGTTTTTGTTTTACTTTTAATTAATTAAGTAATATTTTAAAAAAATATTAGTGAAAATTATAATGAAGATATTATGAATGTAGACTTTTAAGTTATTTTAGAATATTTTGAGATGTTGTAGATTTAGTTATTAATTTTTATTTTTTATAATAATCTAATATATTATAATCACTGTTTTTATAATTTATAAGAACATAAAAAAACCAAATTATATTAAAAAATTCTTTATAATATATCAATTTAGAAGATTTTATATCTAATATTTTGATGTTTAAATATGAATGGAGTAAAAAAATTCAAAATATTGCCTTATAATTAGTAAATCACAGGAAATATAGTAATAAAAAATATAAGTTTTTTTTTTTTTTTTTTTTTTTTTTTTTCATATTATTTTCTAATTGATAACTACAAAGTAACTACAAACTATAATTAGCTTTTAAACAAGTATAAATAATAAATTGTAAACTAATTGGCCATATTTATTAGTGTGAACTTCACTATTTATGACTTTGCATAAATAGTGTGGACTAAAGCTATTAACAAATATTCCAAATTGTGGGGACCATGAACATACTACTCAAGTCAATTGCAGCAAGGAGATTCATTAAGTATTTAATAACAATGAACTTAGTATGTCCTTGAGAATTAACAAACTTGAAATTTCTACTTAAAGTGCATTGCAAATACTATAGTATCAACATTAGAGTGAGCAAAGCTAGCTGAACATGAATTAGTGTACATCACACTATCAAGAAATCTACACTATTTTCTAATATGTACTAGTTACTATAATTATTTCTGAAAATTTTATTTTTTTATTATTGAATAAAAAAGTATAATATGTAATTATTTTAAATAAAATCTAATTTAATATATATTTTTAATAAATCAACCAATTTTAAGATATTAACAATGATAAATATAAAACTCAATAATTACCTTAAGTTTGAATTTGATTATAAATATTTTTAATTTTTAAAATATAATTTTTTCATTAAAAAGATAACCATATTAGTAGTTTACGTAAAAAGTATAAATACATAAAATTTAAATTTTAAACATACATTGATTCAATATTTAAATACTTTATAGAGATAAAATAGAATATACTAAGATTATATATATATATATATATATATATATATATACATATATGTTCACATGTATGTATATATTATATATATATACACATATATATTCACATGTATGTTAGTCAAGAGCAAAATTTTATAAAAATATTAAATTATTTTTTAATCTTTTTTTATAGATCAATATCTGTATATACACACAATACACAATATACAATACACAATATATAAAATTAACATACATAGTATCTCTAAAATGTATAATAATTTATTATAATATCCATATAGCAAGTTCTTAATTAGTATATAATATTTAAATAGTTTAGAATGGCTAATAATTGATATTTGATTAAAAGTTTAAAACTAGTTATATAAAGTCTTATTTATTTATTATTCTTTTATAAAATTTTTACTGAAATTTGACTTTTATTTACTTTGCTAAATAATATTAAGATAGATGTTTATTAGATTCTATTTATTAAAATGTATAATTATTTTACACTTAACTTTATGAGATATATTCTATCATTGTATCCGTATTTAAAGAATATATAAGGATTGTAATTTTATAATCTTGGATGCTTGATATTAATTCTTTTTTGAATGTGATATAAAGTTAGTAATTTATATTTTTTATATCTTTTTTATTTATAAATTATATATACATAAGTTTTATAATATAAGATTTTATGCTAAATTTTAATTATAGTTCATATAATTGTAGATAATCATTTATAGCTACATAGATTTTGAATTAAGTTTTTATTTGTTTAAATTTTTATTTTTTATTTTTTAAAATTTATCTTTAAATTTTTAATATAATTTAATTGTAACATGATTTTCGTGTTTCTTAGAAAAACCATGTCTCAATTTATGTTAACAATGTATTTATGTTTTTATTGATACTTAGAGTTTGATGCATCAAAAATTTATTAATATTAGAATTTTAGATTTAATTTATTTAGCTACATTGAACATATATAACTTTCATTTTACAGAGTATTTTGTACATACCATTTGTGCAAAATATACTTAATTGATTTGATTAAATATATTTCTTTATATAACTTTAGATTTATAAATTATAACAATAAATTTTATAGAATTTAGTCACAAAAGAAGATTTTTATTTTTATTTTTAAAGTTTTAGATATATTTAGGTAAAATAAATTTATAAGATTTTTTTAATATTTAGTTGTGTTTAACTTTTTAAAAATAACCATGAATTTTGTTTTAATAGTTGAATAATAATTAAACAAAAAAATATTTTTAAACATATTTAAGTTAGATTAATAGGTGCATTTTCTATTACTCAAGAATAACACAAAAACCCATTACTTATCCTCATTACTAACAATAATTTCTAGTCACCAACCATACAATATTTGTAGAATCACCAAAATATTTGTAGGAATTCTTACTAAAAGAAATTAAATATATAGAGGAATTTGTAGGATCACCAAATCACTTGATTTGATAAAGCGAATATTTGTAGGATCACCAAAATTATTAAACAAATCCATCTATTGTCTAATCACTATGTACTTATACATGCCTTTGTTTATAAATATGATAAATTGTAGTGAATGTATTTTCTTTAAAAAAAAAATGTTGTATGATACACATTACAATATCAAAAAAAAAAAAAAAAAAAAAAAAAAATCTGCTTTTAAAACATACTTTGATAACAATGCAGTACTTCTTATGAAAGAAAGAAAGAAAATTTAAATGTAGAAAATCATCATTATTTTACAACAGAAAAGAAGCCTAACATACCATAAACTTGATCTAGTGTAGATTTTTTCACCAAGGATTTTCGAAACTGTAAGCGTCAAACCGCTCCCAACAGTCAAATCCAAGCCCAAACGCTGTTGATGAGCAACATTCAACAGCAGTATTGCACCTGGAAAGCGAAGCATCAAAGCGACAGAAACATGGAACACGAAAACGGTTGCAAGTTTCGGTGCAACAGAAAAAGGTATTTGGTCTGGACATATCCTTCTGAGCTGGTGAGAACCAACAACCTCGATATGTAGCATAATCGCATGGTTCTCACGGTCCTCCTATTGGTAGCTGCGCTTGTCTAGATGGAGACTTGGGTACCGCTTTTTTGGTGGGGCTACTACGGCCGCATTCATCATCTGCAACTTCCAGTACGTGAACTGAAAGAACGAATAGTACTGTTGTAGAAGATGCACAGGAATTTGAAAGCATCGGCACCGTCGTTCCCAACACTCGGAAGACTGCAGCAGATGTGGGAGGTTCTAGCCAGCGGACGACCTTGACGCGGTCGTTACGCCGTCTTTGATGCCTGCTTTCATTCAGAATCAGGGCTGGATCGGCAATAATGGAATCCAACAAGCCAGTGTCCAGTATTATGAAGTCCTCTCGAACCAACTCAGGCAATGATTTCTCTTCGGTGCTGGCGATGTAGTGAAGCAATATCGTCGCTGGTTGAGCACGCTTGAGAATTGCAGTTGCAGTGAACCGTACGTCGCGGCTCGCAGCCAGAATTGCGTCCACGTAGTCGTCGTCAGATAACAGATACCGGCGCCTCTTGAAGAACAGTACTGGAGGAAAGTGCGAGCCTTCTCACATCATCACCGAGGAATTTGATTATCTGCCCGGAACGTAGTCTTTTTGTACGTCATAAGAATTTTTTTGGTCAAAGATCTTGTCGAAGAAGTACTTCGGGGTCCTGAGTGAGTCGCCGGGCGAGAATCCTCCCATATGCGCATCAGACTCATGTGATTTTTCATTTGGATTCCAGTACAGCTGATTGTGGTTATCAATTTGCTACCCTGCGAGTAAAAACTGGGAGCTCTACTCCAGCGCCCAGAGTTCATGATCTTGGGCCACACTATTCTTCACTAAGGCTGGAAACCGAATTGCCTGCTTTGCGATGGTCTGATAGACACGTTAGCCTATCCCAACTTTCCAAACTTGCCTTCTAAGGTAAGATCGTCTCCTTGAGTTGCTTATCAAAGACTCGTGTTAGGATTTGGCACAAGCATGACTACGTCTGTGGATACCTGTCTCATTTTTTCGGACTTGCTAAATGTGTCAATGTGCACAGAAGGTTAAGACTGAATTCATTTGGTTTTTTAACGAGATGGCTCATAATATGACCTCACAGGAAGCCACTCTTCCATCAAATTTACTCGAGTATGCAGCGATAGTCCACTGGGATGCTGTGACTGAGGACAACAGTTAAGAGCTGCAAGCGGTTTCGCTAGGAGCTCAGGATGTACTACTTTTCTTCGACGCGAACATTCGCTTTTTGAAGATGAGACCACTTGAAGTTACGCGAATGTTACTCCGAGTCAACCTCACGCCTCGCAATCCATTTCATGATGCTTCAAGGAAATTTTGCTCAAATTTCGATAGCCCCCGACAAACTTGCCATTCGAATGTCTGAGCTGGCCATGCTGATTAACTGGAAAAGCTCTTCATCAACTTCCAAGCAAGATAATTCCTGTATCATGATCCACTCTATCAATGCATCGGGTTACCCCGTTTTTGTGTCAAAAAATAAAGAGGAAAGAAACTTCCAAGCATGATTAAGGCGGCTTGGAGATCATACTCCATAGGGAGGTGAGGTGAGGTGGGTTTCAACTCCTCGGACAACGATGTCAAGCACGTCTGTGGCAGAAATGGAAAGAGTGGGGGATGAGATTTTAGACTTGGGATCAATGCTTGATGCTGTGAGCAGTGTGAGATTTACACCTTCATGAGTGTTTTTACTTTTCCTTCAACATACATCTCCTGCAGCTTACCGAGGCTTACCTCCCACATGGAGTCATCTCAAAGATGTTTTTTCGCCACACCCTGGTGTTAGGATAAAAGTTCTAGCAGAGACAGAGACTCTGCAACTCCGCATTCGAGAGTCGAATTGGAAAAGTGTCTAATGCGATCTTAATTGACGCCTGAGGCAGGGAGCCATGATTTTTATTCACAGACACAACCCATTACAGAACTTGGACTTAGTGCCGGAGAAGATCTATTCATGGACTGGATCAGAGCTCTATTTAAATCACGAGTGTCTCGAGTCACGGCAACGTCATTTCTGTGAGAATTTGCTCACACTGCTTGCCAATGTGAGTGGGAGTAGGTAGAGGACGTCTGGCTTCGAGAGGTGGAGCTTGAATCATGAGAAGTTAATGGGAGCCGACGTCTAAGATATAACCAGCTGTGAAGCACATATATTGGCCAAGTGCATGTTTCGTTGGGGCATGGAACCAGGGCTTTAGGCAGAAACCAGGGCTTGTGGGAGGAAGCTGAGCCTGCAGCATTTTGACCACAATGGATCTCCAGAATTTTCTAGATTGTGAACATCCTACAAATCGTGGTTAATGACAATAAGGCCGTTGGAGATTCTTCCATTTATGTGTACCATTCAACAACCCCATACACTTGAATATATTAAGAATGACATAAAAATAGAAGAGCTCAACTTACATGCACGAGGCTGTCAGGAATTTAGGGTTTTCTAATTATGGAGAAGCGGATGTGTTCCTCATCGAGAGAAATTTAAAGATAGGAAAAAAACAGATGAAAACCATGACTGCCATGCCATTTTTTTCATAGGAAGTAGCCGCTCCCTGATGTTCAAATATATCTAGACTAAATATGACATCTACAACAGCAATTGCTCATGAGTTCTACAAATGTGAATACCGTATTCAGTTCTGCTCTTACCAGCCAACTCAGGTACGGTGATTGGAGTCTAAGATGTGCACTAAAAAAGCGCTGTAGTGTCACCAGTTCAAGCTCTCACATGCGGCTCCGACTTATGTGTAAGATGTTCTAAAAATGGTACCTCAAGCTCTTAATCACCAGGTGTATTCTGTTCAGTTTCTAATAATCCTGCAAAGATATTATATCCACATCTTAATCCATATGGCATACTCGGTACAGTGAACCTTCAGAACAATTCTTCAATTTCTTGCAACAAACAACCCAAAGACCTAGTGGTCAGTGTCAACACCTTTCCGTTATTTGTACCAGTAGTATTTCTTTCAAATAAATTCTCAAATTGTGAATGGCTCTTGCGAGGACTTCTTCCGAGTTACAAATGTAAACGACTCGAAAATTGCAACTGCCTAGCAAAGCAGTGCTTGTCGGTACTGGTGATTTGGAAACATAAACAAGATGATGCTATCATTGGGTTATCTTTCAGAAGCATACCTCAATGCTTTTCAACGTCTTCCCGGAACACCTCACATCTTTTGTATGATCGTAGGTTCAGGACAATACATTCAGGGATAGGGGCAGATCTGTTTCCGATAGATTACTATTTCCAAACAATGAAATAATGTCTATCTAAAGTCAATTCCTTTCTTTGTAAGTCGAGTAATTGAGGCCATAATTTCAACGTACCCTTTGATGAAACATCGATTAAATTGGGCTATTCCATTAAAGATCATGATATCTTTCGCATCCTTCAGTCTGGGCATGTCGACTATTGCTTTGATTTTTACTGGGTCAAGAAATTTTCTTTCTTTAAATACCACAAATCCCAAAATTACTTTGAAAAGAAAGAGGACACATGCATTTTTTTGAGTTAAGGCTGATACCAAACTCTCTGCATTTTTGAAAACATAATGCAATTTTGGATAAGTGAATCATCTTATCACTACATAAATTGAAATCATCAAAAATTAGTTTCATGAATGTTTCCAAGTAGTCTTGAAATGCTCAGTTGACCAGGCTTTGATATGTCGAAAAGGTGTTTTTTAAACCAAATGGCATGACTATACAGACATATGCCCTCCATTTGGTAATAGAAGTTGTCTTATATTAGACTTATGGAGCAATCTTGATTTGGTGATATCCCAAATATCCATCCATAAATGAATATATTTTTTTTCCGTAGACTACATCCAAGACTTTTTTGATGAAGGGCAATAGATAAGGATTATTCTTTGTAGTTGTATTCAACTTCTTGAAGTCTATACAAATTTGCAACTTCCCATTCTTCTTTGGTACTACTACTATTGGTGATAACAATGTTGCTTCTTCAACTAGTTCTAAAAAAACTACTTTGAAGAATATGTCAAGATCCTTTTTTTAAACAATTTTTGTATAATTCAAATTTATTTGATATTTTTTTTGATGTATCATTCTAATGTTGGTGTCAAGCTCAATAGTGTATTGAGCTATATATTCCAGTACACCCTTCAGATCTTTATAACTTTAAGCAAATACATTCTTATATTATCTAAATAACTTAATTACTTTGGCTTTCGAGGTTGATTCTAATGTAGTATTTAATTTGATCATTTGTAGCTGTTTTGTAGTGCCTAATTTACCTTCTCCACTTATTCTTTTTCTAATAAAGACCATTTTTCCACCTTAATTTTGTTCACTTATTCTTATTACCTTATTATGATTTAACTATAATGTACAAATAATAAACATATATATTTTTTGTATATTTTATTGTACAACATAATGAGAGCCACATTGGTGGATTTTAATTGTTCTCTACTTGGTTTATTTTAAATAGAATCTCTTGTAAATTCTTCATGATAGTTTACAAAATGTGGTTAATTTACTATTCCAAAAAGAAATTATTAAAATGTTACTATTGAGGTTTGTACAACTTTATTTTTTTATTAATAGTAATTTTAAGATTAGTTTGATATTAAAAATAGATTTTATATATTTAGAGTCATCTTTGTTAGATAATAATAGCATTTAAAATCTCATTTTATTTCTTTAGTTTGATGTTTGGAGCACATAGTATATAGATTTTATCAAAGAAAGAATAAAGGAGGAATTTTGGTATCAAAAGAATAGATTATTTTGTGGCTAGGCCATCTATGTGGATAGATATGGCAAAATAATGGAGGTCCTTATTTCCATTGGTTGGAAGTCATGCCCAATGAACTTTAAGGAATTATCCAAGAATATATTAGGGATAGAAGCCACTTCATCACAAGGGATTCAAAAATCAAAGATTGGATGGAGATAGCTTATGTTTTGGAATACAATTTTTTTATGAAAAGATTGCAATTTGGATTTTGGATGAAAGAGATATAATCATTTGAAATTAGGATATAGATTTGGTACCTATTGTTGCATTTCTAAGCGTACTAGGAGTTATAGATGGGTATTTGGTAATTAGAAGTTAATATTAGAAAGTTGATTTAAAGGACTATAGTTTTTGTATGAGAATAAATGAAATTGGATTGGAGACAAAAGAGAAAAGAATGTTTGAAGTCAGCACTACCGAATTGATGTTAGATAGTGGAGTGATTTTCATAGAGGTTATGGTTTGGATTATATTTTAAACATTTGAAGGAATTTTTGGCTCAAACTTACTAAAAGTTTAGACTATGATGTTAAGTAGCTATATAAAAAATTTTGTATTATTTAAATTTTGGATTTTTAAAAAATAATGAAATTAATGTACAAATTTCAAAAAATTAATAATATATAGAATCTGCTATTGAAAGTGCAATATCTAGAGATTGGTAGTGAATCTATAGTTGATTTTTTTTTATTAGAAATTAAAGATAATATCTTACTACTCCAAAAATTTAAGCTCAATTAAACAATTGGATTGAGAATTACCGATTGCTATAATTTGGTATATTAAAAGAATTTGATATTGAAGGAATGCAATACTACAAGGGTTTTACTATTATTAAGGAGATTTGGTAATTATTGACTAAAATTATTATTATTGAAGGAGCATAATAACTACTACTTAAATCATCTATTATTGTTATTGGAGGGGCTCAATAATTATTATTTACTATAGTTGTTACTATTATTAAAGGACTCAATAATTATTATTACTATCATTGTTATTAAATGAGCTTAATAATTACCATTTATTGCTACTATTACTATCATTGAAGGGGCTTATAATTATTGTTTATCACTACTATTATTTTTATTGCAAGGACTCAATAACTATTATTTACTAGAGCTGTTATTAGTGGTTTAATAATTATTATTTTGAAGAAGTTTCAATAATTTTTGACTGTAAAAAATGAAACTAAGATTTTGGTGATT
Source organism: Physcomitrium patens (assembly GCF_059467195.1). Taxonomy (NCBI): domain Eukaryota; kingdom Viridiplantae; phylum Streptophyta; class Bryopsida; order Funariales; family Funariaceae; genus Physcomitrium; species Physcomitrium patens. Next base: position 16,681,901 of record NC_143422.1, on the reverse strand, counting down.
TTTTTATAATCATTCAATAAGAGAAGATCTGATAAATTTAGAAGTTTAAAGGTATAATTAGGAATATAAAGATTTTATTAGATTATATAGGCAAAAATTATATATAAAAGCTTATTAAAATATAAAATCTTTGTTTGAATTATTTTATATTAAATTTTATAAGTTATTTATTTTGTGTCCATTTCTAAGAGTAAATTACTTATTAAAGAAGTTATTAATAGCTTAGAAATAAGCTTTCTATAATTAGATACCTAGTATATTTTTAAATAGAGAATCACTCCATACAACATTATGTTGGTGTTTTATTCAACTACATTTCATTAGAATAGTTTGATTCACGTATTAAACAATGTAGTTTAATAGATGATTTGCTAATCAATCAATTTAATTTGACTACCAAATTATTTGGTTCAGTTGTTGGTTTGGCTACTAAATAATTTGATACAACTACTAAAAAATTTATTTTAATTAGTAATTTGATAACAGATCAATTTGATCCAACTACCAAATAATTTAATTCTGTCACCAAATAATTTGATTTGGTTGTTGGATTAGTAACCAAATATATCTATTTGTTTATTGAACAACTCAATTTTTACACCTCATTTCTATATGTAAACCGTTTGCAACCAACCTCTTTGGTATCATAAAAATTGATACTTCTCAAATGCTAATGAGCTCATCTACTTCTATGAGTATAACTTTCTTATCTTTGATTAATCCTTTGAAGAAATTATAGCATATAAGGACATTGAATATACAAATTTCAAATCCTAATTCTCGATTGACTTCAATAAATCAAATATTTTTATTTTCTTTAGTAATGACTTGATTATTTTTCCAATTGTACTTGATTTTTGCATCTTGTAGCCAAGGTTGTCTAAGTAATAGGAAATATTGTTTATTGATTTCTTTGGATGCTATTATAATAAATATAAATTGATAAAAAATACTTTGAATTTTAATCTTTAAATCTTAAATTAATCCTAAAGGTTTTATTAAAGTACCATATATTAATTATAGGTTGTATGCTACAAGGATTAATTTTAATAGTATTAAGAACAAGAGCACAATAAAGACAAATAAATAAGTGAGACTTCTCTCAAAGAAAGATGATAAAATAGAAATAACTTTATATATACTATCTAATTAGGGGCTACGTGGTGATATTCTATAGGACCTCCCATATGTGTTGACTTTGTAGGACACTTGTCTTGACTTACAAGGTAAGTTTTTCTACGCGTGGGCCAGATAGTTAGCTTGGTCTTCAAGCTAACAACATGTGTGGCATATGGTTAACTTGTTGACTACGTTTCTAATCCAAAAAGTCAATTAAAGACACCTATGAAGTCAAAGCAGTATCTATGAAGCTTTTAGAAAGCTTCCATACAAAATACTATAGAATTAACTTACTTTTATCTATTGTTATCTACTTTTACTTACTTCTACTTATTTATATATGTAATTATTAGCTTATATGAGTATGTCCATGACATTATCCTCCTTCTAGGGACAAGTTCCATGAGGAGCAGTCATCATATGTTGAAGAAATCTATGATGCGACGAATTATATTTGCCACATATTCTGATCTTTGTTCTCTTCAAAGATGATTGATAGGACCTCTCAACTATCAGTAGTGTCCCATACCACGGTAAGAAGACTATCCAGTTATTTAATCGTTGTTGAGGCCTTCATAACTTTCTTTGAATAAAACATTTGGAACACCATCAGGAATTGTTCCTACCTCTAATAAAATCACCAAACATCAGGAGTCCCTTCGAAGGTCGTGATACCAAACGTGTTGTATCTCGCCATCTATTCGAGGAAGAACATATTGTTCTTGAAGATCTTCATCTTAATTACATCGTCTTGAAGGTTGTGACAATCATAATATCTCGTTCGATAGGTCAGCAAATAGAGGCTCTTGAGTCGAATCTGCTAGTTGTTGGTTCTCCATCTCTTTAGCGTCACAACTACAAAGAAGATACAAACAAGGATTAAAAATAGAATGTTATCTTGTCTAGATCTTGTTTCTTTTATAAAGAAGATTTCTATCTTGGTTTTGATGGATGTCATCAATGAAAAGCCTCGACCGCCTTTGATGCATTTATAAGATTCTTTACTAGCTCCTATGTACGTTCACTAATATCATATCCGCGTCAATGGATAAGATATTCCAATTTATTTTGGTGCGGCCTTGAATCTAAGACTTCTTCTACTTGAAACTCTTCATTATTGTCTACTTCTATAGAAGGAGGTGGAAATTATCTTCTTCTTGGTATGTCCACTGTCTTGTATGGTTCAAGAAGAGACATGTAAAATATTGGATGTATTTTCATTGACTCTGGTGTCGTACTGTAAATACTTATAATATGTAAAAATTAGTTAAAATATATTATATGTTGATAAATCTAAATGTATGTTAGAGTGACTAGTAGATTAAATTAAAAGGAGTTGATATAAGAAACTTTACTTTGCTTCTTTACTTCTTTTGATTTTGACATTAAAATATATATATATATATATATATATATATAAGACCTAAATGTTTAGCATGAAGCCTAAGGATGAAAATCTAAACTAGTAGGAGGCTAATTGAAAGGGATGAAAGCAAGGCATGGTCGGATGAAGGCAAGGAATGGGGAACTTCATCCCTATTGGTCAAATACCATGCCCAATGGGCTTCAAGGAGGCTGCCTGAGGCCTTATTAGGGATTAGGGTTCCTCTTTCGAGAGCATTCGGAGATTACAAGCTAGGGTTGTAAATTTTAGGATTCGGAGTACAATTTGTGTGCAAAAATTAGAGGATTTGGAGTTAGGATGAAAAAGTTATAGCCGTTTGAAGTTAAGGTGTTTATTTAAGACATATTGTTACTCTTTTGAGAGTACAAGGAGTTTTATAGCAGCTTTTGAAGATCGGAAGGTACGACTGGAACGGCGATTTCAAGGTCTACATCTTTTATGAAAGAATTATTGTTTTTAAAGTTCATATGAAGGAGTTGTAAGGAGTTGAAGGCGGCACTTCCAAATCAAAGGTAGTAAGTAAGCAGTTTTATTTGTAGTAATGGTTGGAGCCATAACTTGAGTATTCGGATGAATTTTTGGCTCAAACTTTTGGAGAATGTAAATTTGTGTGTTAAAAAGCTATAAAAACAAATTTTATAGCATTTGAGCTTATATTTTGTGAGATATGAAGAAAATTGCATGCAGATGTATAAAGACAAGGGTTTGAAGCAACTGTTAAGGTTTTCAAGATATCTCAAGATTTGCAATGAATTTGCAGTTGAAATTTGTTGTAGAAGTTAATAAGAATACATCAGTATCTCATGTAAAATTTGAGTTTGTTTGGACGGTCGGATTAGGAGATATGAGGTGTTGAAGTTCGGAAAAATCTCTACATAAGATTAAAGAAGGTTTTAGAAGATTTTATCATATTTTGGAAGTTGTGGATTACTTGAGGATTGTATATTTGGTATAATTACTCAAAAAGAAAAAATTATATATAAACTTAGGGCTTCCCTTGTTTTCAAGCTTGATTGAATAATTTGTGATAGCCAAAAGCCTAGCATTTTCTTGAGGCAAACTCTTTCTACCCCGACACCGGTAGATGTAAATGATATGCAACTGGATTGATTTGTGTAGAAATAGAAAATGGTCTAAGCCTTCGATAGTCTAACTTGTCACAAGGATGAGTGGTCTTGATATTGCGACAAAGTAACCATACCTTATTACCCATGTGAAATGGTAGTTGTTCCTTTCGATCGACATCCACATTTATCGTTTGTCGTTCTTGAGCTTCTTTTAATTGCGCCTTCATTGTTGCATGTAACTCTGATAACTGATTTACCATATCTTTTGTTGTAGGATTATCAACTTTTGAGAAATTAAACGTGTCAAGTTATGGATGATAACCATAATTGGCAAAGAAAGGTGTTTGTTGTGTAGAAGAATGCATCGTATTATCATAAGCAAACTCTGTCAATGGCAGAAGAGTTGTCCAATCATCTTTTTGATAGTTGATGGTACATCTTAAGTATTGCTCCAAGACTTGGTTTATGCGCTCTGTCTGTCTGTTAGTTTGAGGATGAAAAATCGAAGATAGTTTCATATCCACTTATAAAATCTTAAAAAGGGTTCTCCAAAATCTTGGTACAAACTAAGTTCCCCTATCTGATATAATATCCTTTGGTAAACCATGATAGCGATAGATATTGTCAATAAAAAGCTTAGCTATTTCTTCATCCGTGATAGATTTTGTATATGGCACAAAATGTGCCATCTTGGTGAAGCGATCTACTATCACAAATATAGAGTCATAAGAACCTGAGCTTGGAAGATTTATGATGAAGTCCATAGAAATAGAAGACCATGGTTGTTCTGAAATGGGTAATGGCTGAAGAAGTCCAAAAGATCGATGATGAGGAGTTTTTGATCTTGAGCAAATATCACATGATTATACAAATGTATAGTCATATGTATAATCATGATTACCTTCTACATTTGAGGCCACCAAAAATCCCTAAATATCAGTTCAAAAGTCTTATTATATCCAAAAAGTCATGCTACTGGAAAGTCGTGACAAGCTTGAAGAACACGTAAACGTGCTTCTCCTTTTGGAACATATAGGCATCCTTCAAAATAGAGTAGATTGTTTTTGAACTCGAATTTAGAAGGATCATGAGATTTAAAAGAATTATTCTTGATATCGTGAACAAGAGGATCTAAAGACATACTTAACTGAACTTGCTTGAGAAAAGTTAAATCAACAATCAATGTTGATTTTATTGCTCAAAGATGAAATTGCTCCAGCTTCAAGAGAATCATTCTTTGTTATTCAAAAGTTGCATCTCCTTCTTTTGGTACAAGATAAGAATGTCTAGACAAAGCATGAGATAAACCTTGTTTTTTTCTTAGTTGATAAGTGACGATGAACTCAAATCTTGATAAAAACATGATCCAACAAGCTTGACAATGATTTAATATGCGTGTTGACATGAAATATTCGAGATTCTTATGATCCGTGTATACGATGATTGGACTTGAGGTGCTTTCTAGATAATGATGCCATTCTTGAAATAAATCCATAATTACAAGAAGCTCTTTATTGTGGATTTCATAGTTAATCTCAGCTGTTGAAAATTTCCTGGAATGAAAAGCTACTAGATGGAGCTTGTCATCTGCTCCCATTTATAACAAAACGGCACCCAAGGCAAAGTTTGATGTATCTATTTCCATAAAAAATACCTTGGAGAAATCGACACGATACAAGATTGATGTTGAAGTAAATTCCTTCTTTAAAGCATCAAACGCTATGTCAGCTTCTTTACTCCATTCAAATTTGTCTTTATAAGTCAAACGTATAAGTGGAGCTGCAACTTGAGAAAAGTTCTTGATGAAGATTTAATAATAATTTACAAAGCCCAAAAAATATTACACATTTCATACTATTCTTGAAATCTTTCAATCTATGATAGTTTGGACCTTCTTGGGATCCATCATTAGGCCTTTGTTGAAAATGATGTATCCTAAAAAGTCAACTTGAATAGTGTGGAATACATACTTTTCCAACTTGGCATATAATCCTGCATCTCTTAATTTTTGTAACACATGACGAACATGGAGTTCATATTCTTCTGTATTCTTAGAATAGATTAGAATGTTGTCTAAATAACAAACGACAAAATCATCTAAAAATTCACGAAAAATATCATTCATAAGATGTTGAAAAGCAGTTGGTGCATTTGTGAGTCCAAAAGGCATGACATTATATTCAAAATGTCCATACCTAGTTCGAAAAGTAGTCTTCTATTCATCTCTTTCTTTGATACATGCCAAGTTGTATGCTCCTCATAGATCTATTTTTGTATAGATCTTTGGTTGATTGAGTTGATCAAGAAGTCCTGAAATCAAAGGTAAAAGATACCTATTTTTGATGGTGATCTTATAAAGGCCGCAATAGTCTACGCACATCCATAGAGATTCATCTTTTTTCTTCACAAATAAGATTGACGCTCTTCTTCGAGATTTTGAATGGCGTATGAAGTTTTTAGCCAAGTTCTTGTCAATATACTCCTTTAGTACAATCAACTCGTTTTGTGATAAGTTTTAGATTGGTCCAAATGGCGGTTGAGCTCCTTCTTGAAGATCAATTGAACAATCATAAGGTCGATGTTCTGGAAGAATATTTGCATTCTTCTTCTCAAAAACATCTTGGAATTCTTGATATTGACTAGGAATACTACTTGACATCTTTTCACTATCTGAAATGAGTGTGGCATGTATAGCAAAAGATGAACCCTCTTTGGTTGCATGCATGAAAGCTCTTGTCCCTACTAGTAAGAATTTAGATGCACTAGACTTATGTATATACTCTTGATTAATAGAATTTCAAAATAAACTACTAAGAAAGTTAAGGTTACAAGAAATCCAATCTATTTGAGGGTTGTACTTTTCTAACCAAGACAGTTCTAAAATGACTGGATTCAAAGGAGATTGTATGACATTAAATATTACTACACTATTATGATCTTTAATTACTACATCTAAAAGAACAGTCTCATGGATAACATCACCAGAAGACAATGAACGACCATCTATGACTTCCACATATACGGGTTTGATTTTCTTGACTAACGATATTTCTTGTTTTTTGATAAAGTCTTTGTCTATGAAAGAAGCTGAGGCTCCTGAATCTAATAATGTAAAGACTTTATGATTTTTGGATCCTAAACAAAGATCTATTGTAAAACAAGGTGATGGATCTGAAGAGAGAATAAGTCCTTGACTAGGTGTTGCACATGGTTCCAGCTGCACAGTGTTGTATTACGTGCTAACTTCCTTGAAAATGTACTGGGCATCTGGCTGTGGAAGATAAAACAATGTTTTATAAGTATCCACGTGGGCTAGTGGGTTTCAAACATCTAAATACAAACTATTTTGGATTTCAATATAAAAGCTTAATTCCAATACAAAGTGCTTAAAAACACTATTTTTGATAACTTCAAGATATTATAAGCATAAAGTCTTTTGTCATTTTTTAGTTTTTATTTTTATTTTTATTTTATTTTATTTTATTATTTTATTATTATTATTATTTTTATTTTATTTTTAATCCTAACTCTAGACAGCGAGCTTCAAGAAGCTGTAATTCTCAATCTGACTGTCCGATCATTGTAAATTTCTACCTCTAGTATTTTTGCAGGCCTTCTAAATGCTCAAGAAGTTTCAATCCAATGTAACTTATAGGTTGCAAGAAAATGCCGATAATCCACACTGATGTATGTAGACCGCCGCCTAAAAGTCCTCGACTTACCACGCCAAATGTCACCTTATTCTAGATAGTAGATCTCCAGATATTACAAAAATCCTAAACAAACCCAATATGCTAACTTTCAATACTTATTTACACTAATGGTCAAATATCCTCTATCTGTTTCGTCAGATTAACACAAACTTTTGCATGCACTCGACATACTCAATCCTTTAGACATCCCTAAATTTCAACCGCAGAAGTTTCTCCAATTTCACAAAATAGTCAAGAGTACCAGCCGTTATTTTATTGCAAAACAAATCCAATCACCAATACAAATATTGACTTTCAGCAACGATTGCAAAACTTCTCCCAAATCCTATGAAAATCTAATTCTATACCTTTCAGAGGAGCTTGAAGCTAGCTCTCCGACTCCAAAATCCTGATCTCCGAATGCCCTTTTCTTTATCCTCTCCTCTCTTTTAATTTCGTGTGGTCCTCTTTTGTCCCGCCCTAGACTCCAAATTAGAACAGCCGACAACGCCTCCCTGAAATTCTTGTTTCTAAGAGGATATTTCCATAGAAAGAACGTTTCTTCCAAAATGGCATAGAGAACGAAACAGCTTGATATGGAACTGAAGCCTCTATATTCGGGACCTCATTAGGTTGCCCAACCAACTCAAGTTTCATACTGGATAAGAAGCCCATACCAAGACTTGGATTAGATGTCCCCATAATTGGATGAAATTGGCCCTTCACATCAAACTCACCCGAATATAAAATTGATCCTTTTTCCTTTTGCCGACTCCTGGTTAGATTGGCTCAGACTTAGTCTACTCGATTTACCAAAGAATCATGAGGACTTTGATTTATCTCTTCAATTTTTCTTTGGCTTTGGATCTACTGATCTTGTTTATTGAAATTGGACGGTGCATTACATTGCTGATAAGTATGCCTTGACTGCTTGCAATTCCTTCACACTAGTGCAAAATCATCACTGGCTTTGAGATTGGAATATTTACTGACATAATGACTAATTTGTCAGCAACGGAAATGATGAAGTGGTCTTCCTGCAGCTCCATCATGCATATTGGGTATCTCCACCGGTATATACCTACTAGACTTATTCCATGCAAGGTTGGAAAAATGATCTTGGTTGTCCTATTGGTACGGTGGGTACTTGGTTCGATGATGCCAATGGGGTGAAATTAACTGACCTTGAATATTGGCACTGGAATTGGCCACTGTTTCTAACATCTAAGATGACTAAATATTAATAATGTCTTTTTCATTTATATTTTCACCATATAGTTGTGTTACAATACAACATCCACCCCCTTTGAACCTATGCATCCTCTAGTATGCACTAAATAACCTAGTTGTTGTTTGATTCATAATACGTTCTCCAAGTCTTTGTTCAAATCCTCTTCATCATTTTTACTATCAATGTTAAATTCATCTTCCTGTTGAAGAATATCTATATCTTTATCAAGGTCTTTCATATTTATTTCTGTGTAACTTTGTTTAAATATTTTTACTCGCTTCCCTGTAATTGATATTTTTAACCTTGTTCCATTTAATTCCTGTAATGACTAAGTTGTATTATCATGAACAGTTGTTACCACATACGGTCTAAACCATCGTTTAGAAAACTTCCTTAAAGCACTATGTTCATTGTTCAAGCTACTATCATAGACCAAAATCCAATCACCTTCTTTAAATGCTTTAGGCCTCAATCGAAGCTACTTATCAAATCGTGTCTTATTTTATAACCTCGCTCTTTTTAACCTTTCTAATGCTATTTACACATCTTTTGAACTTTGCTCTAATTGTTGAATTCTAATAGCTAGAAGTTCATCTCTTGTCAATCCATCTTCTCATAGTAATACACTCTAAGTACGTACTTTTTTTTCAATTGGAATAATTAGTTTTTGGCCTGTCATAAGCTCAATAGGCATATATCGCATTACTGAGCTATGAGTTGTTCGATCAGCCCATAATGCAAATGACAAAATTCGTGGCCATTCTCTAACCTTCCCATTACAAACTTTAACAAATACTTTCACAATCGGTGGGTGACCACGTTGTCATAGTGTAAATACTTATAGTATGTAAAAATTAGTTAGATCACATCAAATGTTAATAAATCTAAATGTATGTTAGAGTGGATAATAGATTAAATTAAAAAGAGTTGGTATGAAAAAACTTTATTTTATTTTCCTTACTTAGTTTGGTTATAGTATATAAAAATTATAGAACCTTAATGTTAAGTATGAAGCCTTGAGAGGAGATAGGAGCCTAAAGATGAAGATTTAAACTAATAGGAGGTTAATTGGGAGGGATGAAACCAAGGCATGGTTGGATGAAGGTAGAAATAAGGATCTTCATCCCCATTGGTCGAAATCCATGCCCAATGGGCTTTTAGGAGGCTGCCCGCGACCTTGATAAGGGTTTTGGCGACTTCAAAGAGGCCATTAGGAAATCTGAGGTAAAGGTTGTAAATTTTAGGATTTTGGCTACAATTTTTGTACAAATTTTATAGGGTTTGGAGTTAGGGTGAATAAGTTATAGCCGTTTGAAGTTAAGGTGTCAATTTGAGACCTACTGTTACTCTTTTGAGTTTAAGAGGAGTCTTACGGAAGCTTTTAGAGATCGGAAGGTGCGGCTGGAAGGGCAACTTCAAGGCATACATCTTTTGCGAAGGAAATTTTGCATTTGGAGTTTATGTGAAGGAGTTATAGGGAGTTAAAGACAGTGCATTCAAATCAAAGGCAGTAAGTGAGCGGTTTTGTTCAAAGTAGTATTAGGAGCCATAACTTGAGTTTTCAAACGAAATTTTGGCTCAAACTTTGGGAGAATGTAAACATTTATGTTAAGAAGCTATCTATACAAGTTTCGTGGCATTTGAACTTATGGTTTGTGAGATATGAAGAAAATTGCGCGCGGGTATATAAAGTTTAGGGTTTGAAGCGAATGTTAGGGTTTTGAAGATATCTCAAGATCCGCGACGAATTTGTGGTTGAAATTTGTTGTACAAATTAATAACAACATATCAGTACTTCATGTAAATTTTGATCTTGTTTGGACGGTTGGATCAAGAGTTATGAGGTGTTGAGGTTCAGGAGAATTTCCACACAAGGATATACATGGTTTTAGAGTACTTCTACCATATTTTGGGTGTTGTTGGTTATTTAAGACTTAAGTATTTGGTGTAATTCTCCCAAAAGGAGAACTTATATATATAAAATTAGGGTTTTCTTATTCTAGGCTTCATTGAGTAATTAGTGACAACCAGAAGCCCAGTGCTTTCTTGAGGCAAAACCTCTCAACCCCAACAACGATCATTTTTTGTATTTCCTTCAGGATTATAAGCAGTAGTCAGTGATAGTTTAATTCCACATCTTTCAAAGATTTCACTTGCTTCTTGTGCATTTAATTTCCTGTGATCTGTAGTAATTTTTTTTACACATCTGTAGCGGCAAATAACATCTTCAAGCAAAAATCTACAAATTTCTTGCGTATTTTTGTTATCAATGCTCTTCCTTTTACTTGATTTGATAAATTTTCACGAGCTAAGATCAAATATCTCATTTGCCATAACCCGACTGGCATGATAACTAAATCAACAAGCTATTTAAAATGAATAGCTAGAGGATATGTAAGATGAAGACCATCTCAATGTCATATATTAGAATACGTTTGACAAACTTGTCATGACTCTAAAAATAAGAGCACATCTTGATACATATTTTTTTACCAATATCGTTTCTTAAGTTTAGCCAAAGTAGCCCAAATTCCTCTATGTCCTACCTATAAACTATCATGAAATCCCTTTAATAATTTTTGTTTCTCTTCTTTATTGCATATCACTCTTTGTGGCATTCCAATTCTTTTCTTTGGTCTCTTCCACAAGAATCCTTCTTGAAACAAAAATCCATATGTCTTTTTTTTTATTTGTTTAAATTTTTCTGTAGACCAATTGTCATGCTTAGTCAAGATATTTAAGTAATGACAAATATCCAATAATTCTCCTTAATAAAATTCTTCAAGAAATAGCTTGTCTTCTTTGTTAAGATTTGATACTAAATAGAATTTTGATCCAACATTATCAATGTCTTCAACCATTTTGTCTTCTCTTTGATATCTTGCTCTTGATAGCATGTCTGCTATTAAATTGTCTTTTCCAGCAATATGCTTAGATTTCGGATTTAATGACTTAATATAAGCAATACATCTTAACATTGTAATATCCAGCATTGAAAAATTAGTAATCATTTCAAGTAATGGCAAGCAATCCGTTTCAATTACTACTGTTGTACCAATCAAATAATTTCTTTCAGCTTTCATAGCCGAAATCACTCTCCAAAGTTCTCTTCTGGTTTTTGAATATACACGTTGATGAGTACTTAAAACTTTATCTCCAAATCGAATTGCAAATCTAGTTCCACTTGAATCATCTTGACCCACAATCCATCCAATAGCAATAGGACTAGTATCCACAGTAAGAATTATTTGTCTATTACAGTCAAAATCAATTCTTCTTAAAATTGGAGGTGTCACCAATAACACCTTTAGCTTCTGTATTGCTTCAGTATGCTTTCTTTTCCATTTAAATTGATAATCCTTACGTAATAAATCATACAATCGATCTGCTACATGAGCATAATGAGGAATCTATATTTGATAAAATACACAAGCTGCTAAAAACCTGCGTACTTCTATTAATGAGTCACATGAATCTTTCATCCTTCCAATTGCATCAACTTTGCTTGGATCTGGCTTTCTCTCATTAAATCCATACAAATTTCCAACAATAAGAACTTCTTGCACTCCAAATGTAGATTTTGCTCTTGAAAGTGTAAGATGAACCTCTTTAAAACGAGTTAAAATCTTTTCATAATCTTATATATGATCAACAACATATTTGCAACATTCCCTCTCATCTAAAGTTTCATCTTTTTCTCCTTTTTTACGTCCTTTGATAAGAACATCATCTAAAAAAGGCATAGTTTTTTCAGGAATGAAGTCTCTTAATACCTTGTTTATCCCATTCATCATATATACAACTGAGTTAGTAACACCTTGTGGGAGAGTACACATTTTAAGTAATCCAAGTAGTGTTCTCATAGTTGTTAGATCTCTACTCCCATGCACAAGTTGAAATTAATCATAATCCAAATATAAATCATCTATTGAATAAATTACCCTTCCCGCAAATGCTTCTGCAAATTCATCTACTAAAGGTCCTATACTTGCATTTCTTTTAGTTACTGCATTCATTGGCTATATATCTTGAATATAATGTAACGATCCATTTTTCTTAGGTATTGTTAACCAATGACTAGAATAAAGAGCAAAAGAAGACTCTAAAGTTTTCATTCACATCTTTTCTTTCAATAATTCCACCAATTTAGATAAATGTGCCCTCGGCATGGAAATTGGCCTTAAGTTCTAAGGCACATGAGGTACTGTAAAGATAACCATAAGAGCAACAATATTAGAATCTACACATCCTATTTTAAGAGATCCAAAGGCAAATGATTTATCTCGTTTTGCAAGTATTTTTTTAAAATATTCAATTTCTGTTGGAAATAAAGAACCATCACATCCAATCTTCAATTCTTCAAAAGTCTCTTTTGTAAAATGATGTCCAATCTTCTTTGGATCTCTTAAACACTCTTATTTTGATGCTTCTTCTATTTGTTCGTTAGAATCTTATTGTAAAGGTCGGACAACAGGTTTTACTTTTTTATCTACTGTTTTATATTTTGTCTCTACAATAACTTCTGATGCTTGAAAAGATTCAAGTATAGAATAGACCTCCTTCGAGTGAATTTCCACAATCTTATCATTATCCTCTAATCCAAAAGATGCAATGAATTCTAAAAAATCTTTCAATCCATTTTTTTCATAAATACCTAAAATCTTCTCATCATCTTCTAATGTCCTTTACTTGCGAAATTCTCTTTCAATCCTATGTAATCTTTTTCTTTATTTTCTTTTAAAATCATCAACTTTTTTATATATAATATTTTCATTCTCAAAAATACCAATAAAATTCGCATAAAAGGTACCTACAACTCGCGAGAGTTCCTTTCTTTTGTACCTCCATAATTCCACTTTATAGTGGTATTTTTCCAAAATCCTTAAATTCTTTAACAACCTTGGCAATGGTTTCTCCCTCAACCTATTTTGATTCCGTTGATGATTAGGCAATACTGTCAGAAATTGTATAGCTTTCCTTCCATCTTCACTACATACCTTTGTATAGGCACAACCATTGTCAAATACTTTTGTTTTCATTTGTGTTCCAGTAATATAAGGTTGTTCTAAAATCAATGGATAAGACGTTGTATCTTGAACAAAGAAATGTTGCTCTGTCGCAATATCTTTAATCCAAATTTTGACATCTGAACAAGCTCCATATAATTCAGCTTGTGTGTTATTAGCTACTCAAATTGTCCATCCATGTTCCATATCAATTGGCCATTTTTGCTTCTTATAAAGATCCTTTGAGATAAGATTTATTTCAGAAATATGGTCAACTAAAGCAACAATTGGTTCTTTTATATCTCCTACTTTCACTAATACTTTAGTAGTTGCCATTGCTCAATGCTTTCAAGTATAATGGCTTCAAGCTTTGATTTTCTTATGACTATAATCTTCGAATTGTACTCGTTGATTATATCCATTCTTTTCATTTGTTGATTGCTTGTAACCATTATTAACCTCTTCATCTTTATATAATCTTGCATCAATAGGATGACTCATTCTAGCTTCGCCTATTGATTGCCTCTTTCGCTTAATATTGTCATTGATAACATCAAAAAAGTCTTTTGTAATTTATAAAATCTCTTTCAATGTGAATTCTACCTTAGTATTTAATATACGTTCTTCCAACACCCATTTTAAATTTATTGCCGCTTCAATATCAAAAAGTAGCTTGTAAGCAATTGATTTATCCTTATCTTTTGTCTCCTTTGTTTTTTCTTCTATTGATGTTGAAGTATCTTTTATAGGCAATTCTTGTGAAACCACCTCACGAGCCTCGTTTCCTCAAGTCTGCCTCTTAAAAGAATTTTCTTCTCTTATATCATCAAAATTTCCTCGTCTCTTTTCTTTTATCAAAGCTTCATGTTGGATCTTAGTAATATATGCATGAACTAAAGAGACTCAACAAGATCTTTTCAACCTATTGCACCTCATATTGTAGCTGTAATCCTCAATAACGCTTCTTGAGGCATTTTTTCCTTTCGCATTGTAGAAATGACAGAAGCCCAAAATTCACTAGTTTCCATACTTCCACTAAAGTCATCATCTATTCCAGCACCATAACTTGCACTCTCTCATGTTGCTATTCCATGTTCTATTAAATAATCTTGAATCAATGCTCTCATACCTCCTTTGCCAAAATTGATTTGAAAGAGATCCTTTGTATCCTTTAATGCAATCTTTCCATCTTTCCACTAAATAACTCCTTGTTGCACCATATTATTTAATTCACTGCAATCCTTCCTAGTATATGAAATGTCATCACACCAGATACATCTTTGTACATATCCTTGTTTTGAAACATTCTTCAAATTATTTGTAGAAGTATTTGCTTCAAGTCTTGCCAATTTGATTTGAAGATCTTGCATTCCACGTATAATTTCTTCAATCCCCATATCTCCTTTCTTCGATAAAGATGTTGAAGGTTGAATAGTAGGCATTGTTGGTCGTATTGTATATATTGGAATTTTAGGTGCTTGTACTACTTTTGGAATATTACTCCTATCCTTTCTCCTTTATCTTTTTGCAAGCAAATCTATCATATTTTTAATATTTTCCACTTTGTTGTCAATCCTTCATCTTCTTTTTTGTCTTCAAGAAGCAACTCCAATTTCTCTTGTAATTCTCTATCAGCAGCTTGAAGAAATAATTCAACCTTGTTCGGCTCTAATGTCAATTTTTCTACCTTTGATAATTGAGAATACTGCCTCTCAAATTTCTTTAGTAGCTTTTTTGCTTGCAAATTCTTATTAGGCCGCTCAATCCATTTTAGAAATATTTTCTTAGTAACACGATCAATGTCCTCCAAGAAATATTTGTCTTTTAATGCATGTAAAAAAATCTCCCATAAATATCCATAATATGCTATAATTGAGGTAATATGCTCTCTTATCTCCAATATCATGGCAAGTCCAAATAATTCAACCATCTTCTTCACAGAAATTCGATTTAATTCCATTTTCCAAACATAACATCTTAAATACTTTGAAATATTCCTTTCGTCAAATTAGTCATTTTTATTGACCATTACTTACAAAGTTTTGGTTGCAAAAGCTTCTTTGCGATCATTGCTATACTATTGCTACATAGATAATGATAAGGCTTGAAACATACTTGCAATGGATGGATCCATGTACATACCCTGTCCTTTAGAAGAAACTCCATGAGAAGCTCTACTTGAAGCTCCTCCCCAAGATCCTTCAAGATTTTTATTCTCGTTATCATAAAATAAAACAAAAATTAACGAAATCCAATACCTTCCACTTCAAGCTTTCATGACGGGTTTATCACTTAAGTTGTATTACGTGCTAACTTGCTTAAGAACGTACAATGCATCTGGCTGTGGAAGATGTAACAATGTTTTGTAAGTATCCAGGTAGGCTAGTGGGTTTCAAACATCTAAATACAAACTATTTCGAATTTCAATGTAAAAGGTTAATCCTAATACAAAGTGCTTAGAAACACTATTTTTAATAACTTCAAGATATTATAAGTTCAAAGTCTTTTGTTATTTGTTATTTGTTAGTTTTTATTTTTTTATTTATTTTATTTTATTTTATTTTATTTTATTTTATTTTATTTTATTTTATTATTTTATTTTTATTTTTATTTTTATTTTTATTTTATTTTTAACACTAATTCTAGACAGTGAGCTTTAGCAAGCTGTAATTCTCAACCTGACGACCGATTGTTATAAATTTCTACCTTTAGTGTTTTTACAAGCCTTCTAAATGCTCAAGAAGTTTCAATCCTATCTAATGTATAGGTTGCAAGAAAATGCTGATAATCCACACTGATATATCTTGACTGTCGCCTAGAAGTCCTCGACTTACCATGCTAAAAGTCATCTTATTCCAAACAATAGATCTGTAGATATTACAGAAACCCTAAACAACCCCAATATGTTAACTTTCGATACCTCTTTACACTAATGGTCAAATATCCTCTATCTGTTTCGTCAGATTAACACAAACCTTTGCATGCACTCGACATATTCAATCTATTAGATACCCCTAAATTTCAACTGCAGAAGTTTTTCTAATTTCATAAAACAGTCTAGAATACCAGCCGTTATTTTATTACAAAATAAATCCAATCACTAATACAAACACAGGCTTTCAACAACGATTGCAAAAGTTCTCCCAAATCCTATGAAAATCCAATTCTACACCTTTCAGAGGAGCTTGAAGCTAGCTCTCCGACTCCAAAATCCTGATCTTCAAATGCTCATTTCCTTATCCTCTCCTCCCTTTTAACTTCATGTGGTCCCCTTTTCTGCCGCCCTAGAGTCCGAATTGGAACACTCAAAGCACCTCCCTGGAATTCCTGTTTCTAAAAGGATCTTTCCACAGAAAGGACGTTTCTCCTGAAACGGCATAGAGAACGAAACAACTAGAAATAGAACCAAAGCCTATGTATTCGGGACCTCATTGAGTTGTCCAATCAAGTGAAGTCTCATACTAGGTAAGAGGCCCATACTAGGACCTAGATTGGATGTCCCCGTAATTGGGTCAAATTGGCCCTTCACATCAGACTCACCCAAATATAGAATTGGTTCTTTCTGCTTTTGCCGACTCCTAATTAGAACAGTGTCGTGTTGTGCTTTGACTACTATTTGAAAATAATGTAATTATGTACTTAATATATAATTTATTAAGTAACATGGTGAGAGCCATGTTAGTAGATTTTAGTTGGTTTTAGAATATAATTTGATTATTACCTTAAAAAGAGGTTGTTTAAAAAGATTACTATAGAATTTGTATAACTTTAATTTCCTTTTGGTAGTGGCTTTTAAGATTGGTTTTGGTTGATAGTAACTTCTAAATATTTAGAGTCACCTTTGTTAGACATTGGTGACATTTGAAAATTTATTTTGGTTCTTTTATTTGGTGTTTAGAGCATAAATTATGTAAATCTTATAAGAAAAAGGATTGAAGAAGGATTTTGGTAGCAAAGGGAGTAATTAGGGCACCAATATAGATGAATGGAGATGAAAAATAAAAAATCTCCATTCCTATTGGTCAAAAATCATGACCAATGGGCTTTGAGGAGGCTGCCCGAGGCCATATTAGGGATTAGAGTTAGTTTCTCGGCCCCATTCGAACATTGAAGGCTAGGATCAGAAGGTTTAGGTTTTTGGTTAAGGTTTTGGTGCAAGTTTTGTGTCATTTGGGGTTTTTATGAAGAAGTTATAGGCGCTCAAAGTTAAGGTGTTAGTTTTGGACCTACTGTCACTCTTTTGAGCATAACGCACGCGTACGGATGGCAATTGAGAATCGGCGACTGCAACTAGAGAGAGCACTTTTGTAGCTATACTTTTTGCATATTGCTTACTGGATTCTAAGTTGGAATGAAGGAGTTATTGGATTTTGAAGTCAGCACATGCAATCTAAGGGTAGTAAGTAAACCGATTTACTAGTGTTTGTCTCTTGAGCTATATCTTGAGCAATTTGACAAGGTTTTGGCTCAAAATTTCAAGGGATGTGAAATTTCATATTAATAAACTTTGTGCATAAGTTTTATAACATTTGGAGTTCAAGTTTTTGAGATATAAGGAAAATAGTTTTTTGGGTGCTTGTAAATTAGGGTTTGGAGTGTCTGCTATAATTTCTTAGATGCTAGAAGATCGGGAATGAATTTATGGTTGGTTTTTTTTTTTTTTTTTGTAGTAAAATTTAAGGGTAAATTCTACCTATCTTATAAATTTGAAACAAACTAAATGGATAGATCAATAGTTATGATTTTCTAAAGTTCGGGGCGAGAAAACCCCCTTCGCCAAAAAAATATGTTTTTGAAGGGATTTTGTTATATTTGGAGTTTTATACAAAAATAAAGGAGTTTTGGAAGCCAAGAAAAGAATCATATAAAGGTTTAAGGTACACTCTCTATAGCTAGATACCCAGTGTATTTCCAGATAGCAAATCACGCCATACGACAACAGCTCGGACTCAGTCGACTCGATTTACCAGAGAATATTAAAGACCTTGATTTATCTCAATTTTTCCTTGACTTTGGATGTACTAATCTTGTTTATTAAAATTGGTTGGTGCATTATATTGCTGATAAGTATGCCTTGACTACTTGCAATTCCTTCACACTAGTGCATAATCATCACTGGCTTTGGGATTGGAACATTTACTGGCATAATAACCAACCTATCAGCAATGGAAATGACGAAGTGGTCTTCGTGCACCTCCATCATGCACATAGGGTGTCTCCACTGGTATATACCTACTAGGCTTGTTCCATGTAAGGTTAGAAAATTGATCCTGGTTGTCCTGTTGGTATAGAAGGTACTTGGTTCGATGATGCCGATGGGGTGAAATTAAGTGACCTTGAATATTGGCACTGAAATTGGCCACTGTTTCTAACATCCAAGATGACTAAATATTAATAATATCTTTTTCATTTATATTTTCACCATATAGTCATGTTACAATACAACAATGGTCTGTATTGTAGCTAGAAGAACTTGTTTTTGGACACATTATCTTCTTTTGTAATCATACTCCTCATTTTGTAATTGCGTTGCTTCCTTGGACAATGCTGAGCAATGTATTTAGCTTCTCTGCAATATAGACATAAGCCCTCTTGACATCGTCGAGTCTTTTTTTGCTCCATGAAAAATTTAAAACATACAGTATCAATTTGCATTGCCTTGGCTTTGATGGAAAGGTTTCCAAAAACTTAGAAGGTGTTGCCATGACTTGACTTATTCCTCTCTAGCCATATCTTTGTTCTTGACGTCTTTCAAATAAATAATTATTACATGCAATAGCTTGAGCAATGAATTATTCTAAAGAATCTATTTTTGGCATTGTCAATAACAAATCTTTGACATTATCTTTTAATTCATAGCCAAATTGATTGATAAGGGCTTTATTATTCTAGTCCACATCACAAGTAAGACTTTGGAATTCAGTGGCATACGTGGTGGCTGAACGTGATCTTTGTCGTAGTGATACAAGCTTGGTCTCCGCTACCCTTTTTTGATCATTTTTTCCAAATATAGCCATAAATACTTTCAAGAATGAATTCAAATGATAGAGTAGTCGTGAATCTTTTTCCATCATAGGTGCGAACCAAGAGACAGCACTTCCAGATAGAAGTGCACCTATGAATCTAACTTGAGTAAATCCATCAGGATATTGGAAAACATGCAAACTTAAGTAGAGTTTAATTTGTTACAAAAACCCTCGAAATCTTGATCTTATTCCATCAAACTTTTCAAGCATACTAATTCTTGCCTCCCTCAAGCTTGTAGAAGCAAAACACCTAAAATTTGATAGCAAGGCTAATCGACTTATTTCCTTTAACTACACAACTTCTTGGTATAGACTGTGAACTTCTTCCATAGTAGTAGGAATAGTGCTTCCATGGTTGGTATTGGTGATGCGTGAAATTTTGGTCGTAAGACTATTGACAAACTCATGAAGATCTGTAATAGTTACAAATCTATTTTTACTTCCATCAAGTGTAGCATCCATGATTTTTCTTTCCATAGACAACTCAAACAAATTCAAAAATTAAATAAGAGGAGGGTAATCTGTAACCTCTAAAAACAAATTCCACAAAGAGGGATAATCCACTCTCTTTAAGAAAAAGATCAATGTTAGAAAACAAGATTTTTTATTTAAAGGTAGATAGTCCGCAACCTTCAAAATATAATAATAGAAGTGGGGTAATCTACTCACTTCTAGAACAAGACAAAAATAATATGTTAGCACTCTTGTCAATCTATCAAGGATAAGAACACGATAAAGATAAATGAATGAGTAAGACTTCTTTCAAAGAAAGATGACAAAATAGAAATAACTCGATATATATATATTAAGAAAGAAACTGGAATGGCTATTACCAAAAAGCCAAGAAAACTAGAGATCCTTGAAACTAGACTGGAAGCAAGAAAGGAGTTGACAAGAGTGAAGAAGGCTTCACTCTTGTCTCTATATATACTATCTAACTAGGGGCTATGTGGCGACATTCTATAGGACCTCCAATATGTGTTGACTTTGTAGGATACTTGTCTTGACTTACAAGGCAAGTTTTTCTACGTGTGGGCTACATAATTAGCTTGGTCTTCAAGCTAACAATATGTATGGCACATGGCTAACTTGTTGACTATGTTTGTAATCCAAAAAGTCAATTAAAGACATCTATGAAGTCAAAGCAGCGTCTATGAAGCTTTTAGGAAGCTTCCATATCAAATATTATAGAATTAAATTACTTTTATCTATTTTTATTTACTTCTACTTATTTATATATGTAATTACTAGCTTACATGAGTATGTCTGTGACAAATAGTCTAAGTCAATTTTCTTCAGTTTCAATGATGAGATTTATTTCTGAATTGTCATTCAAAAAGACACCATTTATTGAATTCTTTCCAACTTGTGTAGTAATTATGGGCATATGTCTCTCCCCTACTACTCTTATAGATAGTGAATCTTTGTAGATAGTTATAATGGTAGCTTTGATTATTAGATCTCTTCTTCAATCTCCATGAATGTAATTAGAGATTTTTTGAATTCTTTTTTTTTTGCAATCATCTGTTTAAATTCTTTATCTTACTTTATAGACCATTGATAAAGTGAGTGTTTATTCAATCTATATAGAAAATATGGATACTTTGATTTATATGGTTCTTTGAACCAATTATTTTGATATTAGTTTTTATTATGGTAGTTAGTTGCCTCCATTTGGTTGCATATTGAAAGATTGTGTTCTCAAAGTTGAGACTTTTTTCTTATCTATTATCAAGATTGTTCCTTTATAGAACCAACTTTGACTATTTTAAAAGTAATTTGACCAATCATGATTTTTGCAACTGTAGTCATAGAGGTTTAGTTTTGTCATCTTGAATTTGATATGCTTTTAGTATTTTTGGCTCGTTTGATCAAAATTTTGATCTTTCCATGTATGCTTATAATACTTTTTTTTACATACTTTTGAAAATTCCAAGTGTTCTATTAAGGTTCTCTTTGGCATTCTTGTTGTGGCTAGCTGTAAGTAAGGTAACAAACCAACTCAAAAATTGCTCAAAAAAACATAGTCAATAATTAGTTCTTTAAAAATTTTAATTAGTTTTTTCAGTAACTACTCTTTAAAGTAAAAAGTAATGAGATTTAATAACCTTGAAGTCAAGTCAAATATCTCTTCACTATGATAGATTTGATTGTAAGTCTTTATCTTGTTAACAATATCTTTTACTAAATAAAGATACCTACCAAAAATATCATTCACCAACCATTTTACTACTATCAACCATGATACCAATTCTTCTCAAGATTTGAGAAGATACAAAGACTGATATATGAAACTACTCACTTTGCAACTCTATTCTAACCTTAAATAAAATAAGATTTGACAAATTTAGATTTTGAATATTTCCATGTCATTCACATGATTTTTACTAACTCTCAATATCATACATTTTTATGGTTACCTTTTATAATTTCTACTTACTTTTCAAAGTCATTTGCTTATGACCTTAACTTAATATTATAAAACCATTTTTATGATTTATACTTTGTTTTTTCAAAGCCATAACTTACTCTTACTCAACTTTTAAAACCATTTGTGTCCATTCCATTTGTAATTTTTTAATACCAGCCATGATCTCTACTCAATTAATTTCATGCCTTTCAAACCACTTGCATGATTTTATTCAATCAATTATCCCTTGTACTATATCTTACTTCATCTAAAAGTTAAGTGGGGCAAATAGATAATTTATGGACTCAAGACCCTAAAAACTAAGCAATTCACAACCATGCACTCCCAACTCATAGCCCATATATTCATAACTTTCTTCCATGGAGCTTAGTATTCATGATATACAAACAAATTCATCAAGTAATTAATTGGAATAGATGAGTATAAAAGAAATATGGAAACATTATTCACTAGTCTTCCATCTCGGATGAAAATTGGTAAATGGAACCGCCACTAGATGAATTTCGTTCATCGCCACTGGATAAACATTGTTCATTGCCACTAGATAAATTCTATCTATCGCCACTAGACGAACTCTGTCCATTGCCGTGGTATCAAGCTCTCAAACACAAACTCATTCAGATCTAATCGGGGCACATTTCAATCAGTACAAGCTTCGTGTACTAAGCTTCTTGTGCAATTACTTCTTCGAGCTACTAATCCCTCCCCTCCCATGTTGATGTTGTCACATCCAGCATCTTCTATTGGGCAACCTCTCATCGTACACTAGAACCATTGCTATAATCCAGAAAAAAGATTTTGCAACCTCTGGCTTGTCTCTTAATCTTGCAATAGAAAGGGCGCTCAACTATCTACTTGATCACAAAATGTTGTTTTAAAGGCTGCACTCCACAGCAACTACCAATAACACAAGGGGAGCATGGACTCAAACATTACTACCTTACATTCAGAGGTAGAGCCAGATTGAATCTCTGCACTCCGTTACTGTTTCTTGTCCTTCAGGTCTACTACCCTGTGATCATCGTCTCATTTATCCTTGCTAATGATATAATCTACCCATTATAAACAACAACCAGGCCATCCCCAGTTGATATTAACAAAGCCTAGCCCGTCTGCACCCTTGAATTAAGCATCTGAGATTCATATCCTTGTCCCAAATCAGGGACCTACGGTCTCTTTGTGAAGTGTCAATGCACCTATTGCCCTTGAGATTGATTCATAACCAATGCTCAATGGGCTCCATGCATCGCACTTGTGGAAGATAAAAGTTGTTACAGAGCTCTTCCACAAGAGTGTTGAATGCTAAGTCCGCTGACCAACTCCAGTTGTCTAGACTGTATACCACTGAGCTTCCACTCTGTCAACTCTCTTGTCTCCTAGGTCAAAATCCACATGTTTTGGATATCATCCACATGTGCACAACATCACTTGTAAGCGCATCTCCGTCGTCACTTTCTGTGCCTTGCCGCAGCACCTCTTTAATCCTCACGCATGCATCCTCGGCAGAATCTCGGTTCGTTGTGGTAACCTTTTGGGCCCCTTGCACTCTACGCCAACGTTATCACAAATTGGAGTGTTGAATGTTTGCTAGGTTTCAATGACGCCTCCAATATGTCTCATAAATCAACATAGCAGGCTACTTAATGAGCAATCAGCCTTAGTATGGTCCTCACGTTGTAAGCCAACAATACATTCTAAAAGTTGGACAACTTCGATGTTGAGGTGGGAGGCCTTACGGTGAGCAAATTGGGAGATCCTTTGATAATAACCAAGGAAACTCAACTTGAACAATATTGTTCCTATAGCTTCTACCAAGTCTATTTAGCCGTACCTACATCGTATTTTCTACAGGCTGCTGACACTTCGTATTAACTGATTTCCGGATCGTTCACTCAGCTCGTTCACTCATACTAGATCTGATGCCTTTGTCACCATGGGCTTTACGTCATTCCACTACATTCAGCAACTCATCTCCGTCGTTGGTAATGGTTATCGCAGTTGCCATTTTGTGTTCGCTTTGACATTGTTGGTTGTGACCAGATCATTGGCAATTGCACACCTTCATTCTTGTGACTTGCTTGCTCCTCCGGATATTTTTGCAATATCTACTACTAATCCCAAACCTCCATGAAACAAAACTGATCTCGCAAACCCACATTAGTCTACCGCCCCCTCCATACAAACTTAATCAGATTTTCTCTGCATTTTAAGGTGCACGTGCTACTTAGGTCCAAATTGCCTAGTGCAGATTGGATCTTGTAGCAATGAGGATGCGGTTAGGAAGAGACTATGGCAATAGTGGCCTGCCCTTGACATCGTACTGTGCACACTCCCAACGCTATCAACACCACACCACTTCACATCTGAACAACAGTCACTGCCATCGTCTTGCTCGTTTGTTACAACGCCGCCACATCTTCTGCCCAATCGTCAAAGTACGGTGGATTGCAACCAATGGCGATGATGAAAATCATCTGTTCCAAGTGACTGTTCCTCCTGAGTGGGTATATCTATTGTGTATTTTGGGTGATTGTTAGCACCAAGTGTTCAACTGTAGGCTGTAGTTGGGACGACCATAGTACTCTTGCAATCTTTGTATCTTTTGTGAGCTAGCTTCTTCAACACATTATTATTCATACCTCAATCATACTCAAAACAATGTCCAAGCATATTTCTAAAAACTTCAGATGTCAATTAATCACTATATTTATACTTATAAATATAATATCATCTTTTCTAAGTAATAAATAAGGACAAATTTATATTACTTATTAAATAATTGAGTCTAGTATAACTTTTTAAGAGTGATTATACATATAATTAATAGAGATACTAAGATGTTAGACACCTCTCATTCCATTGTGTAGAAGATTCAACTTAGAAAAGATGAGTTTCTCAAGATCAAACATGGAGGTTGTTCAGGATGAAGTTCCATGATGAGGTGTCTAAAGCACCATAGACCTAAAATCCTATATAGAAATGGCTTCTTATCAATGCAACAACTTTATATTTCTTCCATGCATCTTCATGCATAACCTTTCTTTCTTCCAATATTCAACCCCCATGTGATGCCACTCCATTAGCACCAGTATAGATTCTTTATGTCTCCATTTAATCTAATAAAGAGATTCAAAAGACTCTTGGACAAAATCCTCCTGTTATTAATGTAAAAAAATAATTAAACCATGGTATTGTATTGTAATTTGTTTATAGTGTAAAATAATGATTATTATCTTGATATTGAATTTCAATGCAAAAATGGCTTAAAACCAATATAAGTGCTCAAAAATACTCTTCTTAGTTACTACAAGCTTATACAAACTTTAATTGCCTTGTTATTTGTACTTCTAAGTAACTTTGGATTTTTTTCCTAAATCCTAGGCCTAAATATCAACCATATCAACTGTTTACCTCATTCATCTTATTTTTACTAATTTATGGTCTTTTTAAGGTAGTAAATGAATTTCTACAATCTAGAAGGATAATTTAATAACCAACCTTTATCTATTAGCTACTAAGAGAAGAAAATAAACTAAGAGATTTTATAAAAGCCTTATTTAAATACCTTAAATTCTTGTTTAATTAAGATGATTGAATATTGATTGAAAAATAATTTTTTATTTATATCCTTACTATATTAAAAATTAAGTATTGATTTTATATCTATTACTATTTTTTGGAATTTAATGAATATTTTTCTGGAGGTAATTGAAGATTAGTAATTAGATTTGAAAAGCTTACTTTTTGAATTATGTTGTATATATTAAGGTTAATACATTTGGTATTAAGATGAAAGAGGTAATGCAATTCAAAGTCAACATAATTGATTTGAGGGCTATAAATCATCTATTTTGTTGAGAGATATATTTTGAGCTATATTATATGCATTTAGGAAAATTTAGCTCAATTTTTTTAAAAGTGTGGACTAATATATTACAAGGCTATATTCCAATTTTTGTGATGTTTGGATGTTAGATGTATGAAAAATAATGGATATAGTATGCGGATGTTTGAAAATTGGTACTCAAAGCACATACTAGGACTTTTGGTTTTATCTAAAGATTGATAGCAAATCTATGGTTGAATTTTTTTGCAATAGGAGTTAAAAATAATATATGATTTTTTAAAAATTTGAGCCTGTTTGAATAGATTAAGAGATATTATATATTAAAGTTTGATATATTAAAGAAGTTTGGTATTGAAGGAATTTGGTATTAAAGAGATTTTACTAATACTAAAGGAATTTTATAGTTATTGATAATTCAATAATTATTGATTATAATTATTTTTATAAATTTTTTTTGGTAATTACTAATAATTTGGTGATTATTGACTATTGTTATTGT
This sequence comes from Physcomitrium patens, assembly GCF_059467195.1. Classification (NCBI taxonomy): domain Eukaryota; kingdom Viridiplantae; phylum Streptophyta; class Bryopsida; order Funariales; family Funariaceae; genus Physcomitrium; species Physcomitrium patens. The sequence goes on along the minus strand of NC_143422.1, from coordinate 16,655,578 downwards.
TATCAAGGATTTAGTAATTACTGCTATATTATTGAATAGAAGATCTATATAAATAAGATAATTATATTTTTTGTTACTAAAATAAAGACATACAAATAAAGTAATCATCTTATTTACTTCCAAACTTAAAGACAGTTATTGAATAGAAGATTTGTAAGCAAATAAAGTGACCACTTTATTTGTTCCAAACTTGAAGGTATTTTTTGATAGTTATTAAATAGAAGAGCTATAAAAAATAAGATGAAAATATTATTTGTCTTAACTAAGAAATATAGCAAAAACCAATTATTAAATTAAAAATGTATACAAATAAGATAACTATCTTATTTATTTTTAAACCAGATAATAGAATATAAATTAAAAGAGCTGTAAATAAATAAGTTACTTATTTGAAGTCATTTCTAAAGACAAAGCACTTGTTAGAATAATAACTAATAAGTTAGAAATAAGCTCTTTATAATCGGATATCTAATATATTTTTAGATAGAAAATCATGCTATAGAATAACAAAGAAGTTGAAGACTTTGAGTTCAAAGATGAGTTATTATTCTATCAAAGTTTACTTTCTATACATCAAAAACTAGCTAGAATTAAAATCCTCCAAGTACGTCATGATCTAACAACTGCAAGATATGTTCAAATTAACAAGACTATTGAGTTAATATATCAAGATTATTAGTAGTCACAAATGTGTAATTTTGTGAAGGAGAATATTTGGTTTTGTGATATTTGTTTTCAAGCCAAAGGTACTCGCAATTGACTTTATGGATTCTTGCAACTATTAGCTATTTCAAAAAGTCCTTAATTATTATTGGCTATGGATTCTATCACTAATATTTTAAATTCAAGATCTTTTGATTTTATTTTTGTAGTAGTAGATTGACTAAGATGACATTTTATTCTTTGTAATAAGACAATTGCTAGCAAAAGTATACCTAAATTATTTCTTAATAACATTTATTTCATCTATGGTCTTTCCAAAGATATTATCTTTGATTGAGGATTGTAATTTATTTTTAAGTTTCAGAAAAGACTTTTGAATATTTTAAATATAAAAATTAATTTTTCTTCAATATATCATTCAAAGACTATTAGACAAATAAAATGGGTGAATTAGATTTTAAAGTAGTATCTTTATTATACTATCAATATCAATAAGATAATTATGATGGACTTTCTTCTTTTGGCAAAATTTGCTTATAACAACATTTTGCATCTTACTACCAAGTAAACTCTATTTTTTTCAAATTATGGACATTATCCTTGAATAAATTCTTTTCAAATCAAAATTACTAAAATTCTTATCATAGAAGATCTTGTTAGTCATATTTTCATAATTCAAGAAGAATTTATTATTCAACTTTATTGATTTTCAAATAGAAGAAATATACTAATAACTACCAAAAATTATAATCTAATTTTAAAGTTGGAGATCAAATTTGGCTTTTGTATTATAATATCATGTATATTGTTATGGATATACACATGTAAACCAATAATTACATATATGATTAGATAAAAGTAAACAAAAGTAGGTTAATTCTATAATATCTTCTATAGAAGCTTCTTAAAAGCTTCATAGATGCTACTTTGACTTTATAGATATATATAATTGACTTTATAGATTAAAAATGTAATAAAAAATTTGGCCATGTAACATACATATTGGTAGCTTGAAGAACAAGCTAATTATGTGGTCTATATATAGAAAACTTGCCTTGTAAGCTAAAACATGTGTTTTGTAAAGTGAACACATATTAGAGGTCCTATAGAACATTATCACATAGCTCCTACTTAGATAGTATATATAGAGGCAAGAGTGAAGCCTTCTTCACTCTTATTAACTCTTTTCTTACATCTAGTCTAAATTTAAGAGTCTCTAGTTTCCATGTCTTTTAGCAATAGCCATTATAGTTTCTTTTTAATTTACAAACTACTTTATTGTTATTTTCTCACTTTTTTTTTAACATAGATTTTTTAAGTTTATGCATCTTCTTCTAATTCATGTCCTTGATAGATTGACAAGAATACACTTATAATATTAGAACTTTATCTTTTCTTGATTAAGAATGGATTACTCATTTTTCTTGATAAGACATAATCATATTAGAAGTTGCGGATTATCTTCTTAAATTTAATATTATTCTTAGTATTTTTTTTGTTCTCAAATCTCCTCTTTTGCTTATCTTGAGTAATATTAGATATTTATTTTTTAAATATTATGATGGTAGAGCTTGTTGAAATGAAGAGTGCAATGACACAAATGCAAGAGTAATTGAAGGAGTTAATGCTTTCGATGCATCAACTCAGTTTACTACCATAAAGAACAAAAAAAATACCAAAAAGTAAAGATATAGATATGATTGGAATTACTTCAACATCTGCAGTCAATTATGTTCCTTCTGCTATGGTGGAACATCCTTCTAATACTAGAGAACTAAAAATTACCTTGCGTGAGAAGTTTGATGGCATAATATCCAAGTTTCAAGGATTTATCAATCAAGTACAATTTGTGATTGAATTTCAATCCCAAAGCTATGTAATTCCAAGATCACAAGTTAGATTCATTGATACACTTCTTTCAAATTCAGTATTATCATGGTTTTTATCTTTTTTTCAACAACGAGATTTAATATTGGATAATTTAAAAGCTTTTTTAGTGAAGTTTTGATTTATGTATGGAAAAAATGATGCAACTTATGTCACAAGCAACAAGATCCATATTTTATGACAAGACAATTGATTCATAACATTATATGCTTTATAATTTTCACTACTTATAACTGATATTAAGTAGAATGATGTTGTACTTATTAGCCAATTTTTCTATGGATTATAATATGAGGTAAAGAAATTGATGCTCAACTTATCTGATCTTCAAACATTGAGTCGAGCAATTGATTTTACTGTGAAGTTTGATAATCAACTTTTCAAATTTCAATCTGAGAGTTTGACAAGTAGGCCTCAATGTTACTATAATTCAATGGCAACACTAATGCCTTATCAACATATACATTTAGAAGTAGAGGATATGCAAATTGATGTGATACATTTCAAATCTCTTACTGAGGAAGAAAAGACTTGTTGCTGCTAAGAAGGATTCTATTTATATTATAGAGAACCTAAGCACACTGCTCAACAGTGTTCAAAGAAGAGATGTAATTATAAAATGAGGAGTAAAAATGTCAAAGAAGATAGTATATTAGAAAACAAGTTTTTTTAGATACAATAGAGATCGTGTGGTTGGAATCTTATACAATACCTAATGAAGGTCCTATTCTCTCTTCAAAATCCTTTCTTTGTTTTATATTAAATATTATTTTAGGACCTATATATTACAAAGCGTTTGCCTTATTAGATTCAGGAGCCTCAACATGTTTCTTAGATGAAGAATTTTCTAAAAAACTTAGCATATCTTTAGTAAGAAAAACTAAATCTGTTCAAGTAGAAATCATAGATGATCATCGGTTGTCTTTTAGAGATGTTACTCACAAAATCTTTCTTATAGAAGTAATAATAAATAATTAAAATAACTTTGTGGTATTTAATATCATTAGATCTTCTTCTAATTCAATCATTTTAGGTTTATCATGGTTAAAAAAATACAATCCTGGAGTAGATTGAATGTTTTGTACTCTCAACTTTTCTAAAAGTATAACTAAGAGTGTAGTTAATTAAGTAGAAAATCACAAGTCTAGTATAATTAAACCTATGTTTGTAGGTGTAAGAGCTTTTTTGCATGTTGCAAAAAAAAGATCACCTTGTGTTATTTATGCTATACCCGTTTTTAATGGTGCAAAGACTTCAAGTGGTATTCCAAGCCAATATCAATAATTTTAAGATGTATTTGAAAAAAAAATGCACATATTCTTCCAGAAGATCATCTCTATGACTGTTCAATTAACCTTCAAGAAGGAACATAATTGCCATTTAGATGAATTTATAATTTATTACAAAATGAGTTAGCCAAATTTAAGGAGTATATTGAAGAAAATCTACCCAAGAACTTCATATGCCATTTCAAATCTCTAGTAGGAGCCTTAATTCTATTCGTGAAGAAAAAAGATAGATCATTGCAAATGTATATTAATTATCAAGGATTCAACAAGATCACCATTAAAAATAGATATCCACTACTTTTAATACTTAGACTTCTTAATTAATTGAATCAAGCTAAGATCTATATAAAAATAGATCTACAAGGAGCATACCATGTGATATGCATCAAAAAAGGAGATGAATAGAAGATTACATTTCGAATTAGATACAGATATTTTAAATATAATGTCATGCCTTTTGGACTTATAAATGCACCATCAACTTTTCAACATCTTATGAATGATATTTTTTGATAGTTTTAAGATGATTTTGTTGTTTATTATCTAGATGACATCTTGATCTATTCTAAGAATATAGAAGAACATGAAGTTCATGTTTGTCATGTATTACAAAAATTTAAAAATACGAAACTCTATGCCAAGATAGAAAAGTGTGTATATCATACTACTCAAGTTGACTTCTTAGGTTACATCATTTCAAATGATGGACTTATGATAGATCTTAAGAAAGTTTAAATTATTATATATTGGAAGATCCCAAAAATGGTCCAAAATGTCTAATGTTTTTTGGAATTTTTCAACTACTATTGGATCTTCATTAAAGACTTCTCTTCAATTGAAGCTCCACTTATATTTTTGACTTGTAAAGACAGAATTCAATGGAATCAAGAAAAAAAAAGTAGCATTTGAAGCTTTAAAGAGAGCTTTTGTTTCTACACCAATCTTGTATTGGATTGACTTCTTTAAGATATTGTTTATGGAAAAAGATACATGGGACTTTACTTTGAGTGCCATATTATCACAAATAGGAATAGATGATAAATTTTATCCAATAGCTTTTCATTCCAAGAAATTTTTAGCAGCTAAGATTAACTATGAGATCCATGATAAAGAACTTTTTATAATTGTGGATTCTTTTCAAGAATGAAATCATTATCTAGAAGGAGCTTCTAATCCAATTATGATATATATGGATCACAAGAATTAATTTTATTATGGATCTTTCAGTCTCAAGATTGTATGATTCTATATTTATGATAGTATATCATTTTACCAAAATAGTATATTTTATACCATGCATAAAATTTATCATAAGTGAAGAAATTATAAAACTTTTCTTTGATAATATCTATTGATATCATGGATTGCTAAAAGTTATTATATTGGATAGGGAGACTCAATTTATATCAAGATATTGAAGAATTTTTTTAAGATTTTAAAGATGGACATAAAGCTTTTTTTGACCTTTTATCTTCAAAGTAATGCATAGATAGAGCATATAAACGAAGTTTTAGAGCAATACTTAAGGTGTACCATCAATTATCAATAAAATAATTAAACAACTCTCTTATTATTAGTAAAATTTACTAATAATAATATAATGCATTCTTTTATATAACAAACAGCTTTCTTTGCCAATTATGGTAATCATCTATAACTTGATACTTTTGACTTTTTAAAAGTTGATAATCCTTTGACAGAAGGTTTGACAAATTATTTGTGAGAGCTACATATAATAATGAAGTTGTAATTAAAAGAAGCTCAAGAACAACAAAAGATCAACATAGATGCTTATTAAAAGAAACAACCACAGTTCAATGTAAGTGACAAGGTATGATTGCTTAATTGTAATATCAAGGCTACTCATCTTTGTGATAAATTGGACTACCGTAAACTTAGACCTTTTCCTATTTGTGCATAAATTAATCTAGTTGCTTATCGAATATATCTATCGGAGGCAATAATGATCCATCTTGTCTTCTACATGTCTCTCCTTGAACCATATAAGGTTATGAATATACTAAAAAGAAGATAAGTTCTACCTTTTCCTATAGAAGTTGACAATAATAAAGAATTTGAAGTGGAATAAGTTCTAGACTCAAGGTGAAGCCAAAATAAATTAAAATATCTTATCTATTAACATGAATATGATATTAATGAATGCACATGGAAGCCAATAAAAAAATCTTACAAATACAACAAAGGTGGTGGAGGCTTTTCATCAATGATATCTATCAAAATCAAGATCAAGAATAATAAGTCTTTGCTATAAAAGAAACAAGGTCTAGAGAAGATTGCATTCTATCTTCTATCTTTCTTTGTGATTTTTATATATTTGTGACATTAAAAAAATGGAGAAGCAATAACCAATGTATTTGACTCAAGAGCCTTTGTTTGTTGACTTGTTAGACAAGACATTACAATCATCACAATCTTCAAGACAATACAATTGACATGAAGATCCTAAAAAACAACATGTTTTTTTTTGAATAGATGGCAAGATAGAATGCATTTGGTATCACGACTTTAGAAGAGACTTCTGATGTTTGGTGATTTTTTTAGAAGTAAGAACAACTCTTGATAATGTTTCAAATATTTTATTTGAAAGAAGTTATAAAGGCATCAACAATGATTAAATAATTGAGTGGTCTTTCTATCCTGGTATGGAACACTATTGATGGTTGAGAGGCCCTATCAACCATCTTCAAAGAGAATAAAGATTAAAGTATGTGGCAAATATAATTTTCTGCATCTTGGTTTTTCTCAACATATGATAACCACTATCGTATTATATGCTATCTTACTTGAGAACGCACCAAGCGTTTGGCTGTGGAAGATAATATGATGTTTTATAAGTATCCAAGTAGTCTAGTGGGTTTCAATCATCTAAATACAAAATATTTTGGATTTCAATGTAAAAGCTTAATCCCAATACAAAGTACTTAGAAACATTATTTTTAATAACTTCAAGATATTATAAGCACAAATTCTTTTATTATTTTTTAGTTTTATTTTATTTTATTTTTATTATTTATTTATTTATTTATTTATTATTTTTTTTAATTTTTAATTTTTTAATTTTTAAACGTTAATCCTAGACAGCGAGCTTCGGCAAGCTGTAATTCTCAATCTAACCATTCGATTGTTGTAAAACTTCTACCACTAGTGTCTTTTCAAGTCTTTTAAATGTTCAAGAAGTTTCAATCCAATCCAACTTACAGATTGCAAGAAAACGCTGTAAATCCACACTGATATTCCTTGACCGTCGCCTAGAAAGTTGATGACGAACTTTGAATTGCAATTTCTCCTTCTCCAACTGTTAATTCTCATTCAACTTTGTATGCAGTTCCACCTTTAAGTCCTCAACTTACCATGTCAAAATTCACCTTATTCGAGTTGATAGATCTCCAGATATTACAGAAATCCTAAACAACTCCAATATGCTGACTTCTGATACCTCTTTACACTAATGATCAAATATCCTCTATCTGTATCGTTACATTAATAAAAAATTTTCATGCACTTGGCATACTCAACCATCTAGACATCTCTAAAATTTCAACCGCACATATTTTTACAATTTCACAAAATAATCAAGAGTACTAGTTTTAATTTTATTGCAAAAAATCCAAATCACCAATAAAAACACTGACTTTGAACAACAATTGTAAAGTCCTTCCAAATCCTATTGAAAACCAAGTTTTACACCTTTCGAAGGAGCTTGAAGCTAACTCTCCGACCCTAAAATCTCGATCTTTGAATATCCTATTTTTTTTCTTTTCTTTTTTTTTTAACTTCGTGAGGTCCCTTATTCTTCCGCCCTGAACTCAGAATTGGAACAGTAGACCATGCTTCCCTAGAATTCCCGCATCTAAGAGGATCTTTCCACGGAAAGGACGTTTCTCCAAAATGGCATAGAAAACGAAACAGCTTGAAATGGAACTGAAGCCTCTGTAATTGGGACCTTATTGGGTTGCACAACTGAATCAGGTCTCATACTGGATAAGAGGCCCGTAACAGGACCTGGATTGGATGTCCCCATAATTGGGTCAAATTGGTACTTCGCATCAAGCTCATCCAAATGTTGAATTGGTCCTTTCTTCTTTTGCCAATTGTTGGTAAGAATGGCTTGGACACATTCCACCCGATTTATTGGAGAACCTTGAGGTCCTCGATTTATCTCCTTAATTTTTTTCTTGGCTTTGGATTTATTGATCTTGATTATTGAAATTGAATGGAGCATTACATTGTTGATAAGTATGCCCCGACTGCTTGCAATTCCCAAACACTGGTGCTATCATATTACGTGCTATCTAGCTTAAGAATGCACAGGGTGTCTAGTTGTGGAAGATAAAATGATGTTTTGCAAGTATCTAAGTAGTCTAATGGATTTCAACCATCTAAACACAAACTATTTTGGATTTCAATGTAAAAGCTTAATATCAATACAAAGTACTTAGAAATACTATTTTTATTAACTTCAAGTTATTATAAGTATAATTTTTTTTATTATTTATTAGTTTTATTTTTATTTTATTTATTTATTTATTTATTTATTTTTATTTTTATTTTTTTATTTTTTTATTTATTTATTTTTTAAAACCCTAATCCTAGACAATGAGCCTCGACAAGCTGTAATTCTCAATCTGATCGTCTGATTGTTGTGAGACTTCTACCACTAGTGTCTTTAGAAGTCTTCTAAATGCTCAAGAAGTTCAATCCAATCCAACTTACAGATTGCAACAAAACATCATAAATCCACACTAAAGTTCCTTGACCGCTGCCTAAAAAGTTGATGACGAACTTTAACTTACAATTTTTCCTTCTCTGACTGTTAATTCTCATTCCAATTTTATATGCAGCTCCGCCTGTAAGTCCTCAACTTACCACATTAAAATTCACCTCATTCCAACCGATAGATCTCAGATATTACAAAAATCCTAAACAACTCCAATATGCCAACTTCTGATATATCTTTACACTAATGATCAAATATCCTCTATGCGTATCATTAGATTAACACAAATTTTTGCATAAATTTAGTATACTCAACCATTTAGACACCTCTAAAGTTTCAACCACAGATGTCTTTCCAATTTCGTAAAATAATCAAGAGTATTAGCCTTTACTTTATTGCAAAAACCTAATTCACCAATACAAACACTAACTTTGAGCAGCGATTGCAAAGTCCTCCCAAATCCTATGAAACCCAACTCTATACCTTTCGAAAGAGCTTGAAGTTAGCTCTCTGATCCCAAAATCTTGATCTTCAAATGCCCTCTTTCTTTTTCTTTCTTGTCCTTTAATTCCATGAGGTCTCCTATTCTTCTATCCTGGACTCGGAATTGGAACAACAAACCACGCTTCCATGGAATTCCCGCCTCTAAGAGGATCTTTCCAGGGAAAGGACGTTTTTCTTGAAACGGCATAGAAAACGGTGTCATATGGCATGATTTGCTATCTAGGAATACACTAGGTATCTAGCTATAGAGAGTGTAGCTTAAACCTTTATATGAATCTTATGTTAGCCTCCCAAAATTCCTTTATTTTGCATAAAACTCAAAATATAATAAAACCCCTTCAAAATATATTTTTTCTATAAAAGGTTTTCTTGTTCTAAACTTTAAAAAATCATAACTCTTGATCTAACCATTCAGTTTGTCTCAAATTTACAAGATAGGTAGAATTTATCCTTATCTTCTATTACATAAAAAAGCCAACTATAAATTTACTCCAGATCTGTTGGTATCTAAGAAATCCTAGCTAATGCTCTAAACCCTAATTTATAAGCACCTGAACACTATTATATTAATATCTCAAGAATCCAATACTCAAATGTCATAAAACTTATGTACAAAGTTTATTAACCTAAAATTATATATTCTTTGAAATTTTAAGCTAAAATCTTGTCAAATTGCTAAAGATATAGCTCAAGAGACAACCACTAGCAAATCGGATTACTTACCACCCTTAGATTGCATACAATGACTTCAAAATCTAATAACTCCTATATTTCAACTTGGAATCCAGTAAGCAGTATGTAAAAAGTGTAGCCGCAAACGTGCTTTCTTGAGTCACAGTTGTCGATTCTCAATTTCTTTCCGTACGCATGCGTTATGCCAAAAAGAGTGACAGTAGCTCCCAAATCAAAACCTTAACTTTGAGCACTTGTATCTCCTTCATATAAACTCCAAACCATACAAAACTTACACCAAAATCATAGTCAAGAATCTAAACCTTGTGACCCTAGCCTTCAAAACTTGAATGGCTCCGAGAAACTAATCCTAATCCCTAATATGGCCTCGGGTAGCCTCCTCAAAGCCCATTGGTCTTGATTTTTGACCAATAGGAATGGAGATTTTCATCATTCATCTCCATTCATCTATATTGGTGCCCTAATTATTCCTTTTTCTACCAAAACCTTTCTTTAATCCTTTTTCTTATAAGATTTTCATAATTTATGCTCTAAACATCAAATAAAAGAATCAAAAATAAGTTTCCAAAAGTCACCAATAACTAACAATGGTGACTTTAAATATTTAGAAGTTACTATCAACAAAAACCAATCTTAAAAGCCACTATCAAAAAAAAATTAAAGTTATACAAATTCTATAGTAATCTTTTTAAACAACCTTTTCTCAAGGTAATAATCAAATTATATTCTAAAACCAACTAAAATCTAGTAACATGGCTCTCACCATGTTTTTTAATAAATTATATATTAAGGATATAAATACATTCTTTTCATATAATAGCTGAACCACAACACGATAATGGAGCAGCTTGAAATAGAACCAAAGCCTCTGTATTCGGGACCTCATTGGGTTGCTCAACCGAGTTAGGTCTCATACTGGGTAAGAGGCCCATAACAGGACTTGGATTGGATGTCCACATAATTGGGCCAAATTAGTCTTTCACATCAGACTCATGCGAATGTTGAATCGATCCTTTCTCCTTTTGCCGATTCTTTGTAAGAACAGATATTCCACCAGATTTACCAAAGAATCTTGAGGACCTCGATTAATCTCCTCAATTTTTCCTTGTCTTTGGATTTGGTGATCTCGATTATTGAAATTAAATGGAGCATTACATTGTTAATAAGTATGTCCCAGCTGCTTGCTATTCCCACACATTGGTATGTAATTGTCACTAGCTCTTGAATTGAGACATTTACTAGCATAATGATCAATCTATCTACAATGGAAACAACAAAGTACTCTTCTTGCACTCCCATCAGTATATTGGGTGTTTCCACTAGTATATACCTATTAAACTTGTTTCATGTAGGGATAGAAAATGATCATGGTCGTCCATTGGTACAAAGAGTATTTGGTTCGACAACGCCAGTGGAGCATACGCTATTATCACGTTCAGTGGTACAGCTTGCAACAGCGTGACATTAACTGGCCCCTGAATATTGGCACTAGAATTAGCCACTATTTCTAACATCCAAGATGACTAAATATTAATAAATCTTTTTCATTTCTAATTTCACCATATAGTCGTATTACAACATGACATCCACTCCCTCTGAACTTGTACATACTATAATATGCATCAAATAATCTAGTTGTAATTTGATTTATAATATGTTCACCAAGTCTTTGTCCAAATCTTCTTCATCATCTTCTAATTTTCCTAACTTGCGTAATTCCCTTTCAATACTATATAATCTTTTTCTTTCTTTTCTTTTAAAATCATCAACTTTCTTATACATAATATTTCCATTCTCAAAAATACCAATAAAACTTATATCAAAGGCACCTATATCCTGCGAGAGTACCTCCTCTTTTGTACCTCCATAATCCTGCTTTATAGTGGTACTTCTCCAAAATCCTTAAATTCTTCAACAATCCTTGGCAATGGTTTCTCCCTCAACCTATCTTGATTTCGCTCATGATTAAGAGGTACTATTAGAAATTGTACAACTTTCCTTCCATCTTCACTATGTACTCTTGCATAAGCCTAATCATCGTCAAATATTTTTATTTCTATCCATATTGCCATAATATAAGGTTGTCCTAAAATCAATGGATAAGACATTGTATCTTAAATAAATGATTTTATTTTGTTACAACATCTCCAATCCAAATTTTGACATTTAGACAAGCTCCATATAATTTGGCTCATGTATTATTAGCTGCTTGTATGGCCCATCCATGTTCCATATCAATTGGCCATTTTTGCTTCTTATAAAGATCCTTTGACATAAGATTTATTTCCGAACCATGGTCGACTAAAGCAACAATTGGTTCTTCTATATCTCCTACTTTCACCAATACTTTAGTAGTTGCCTTTGCTTAATGCTTTCAAATATAATCACTTGAAGCTTCTATTTCCTTATCACTATAATCTTTAAAACGTATTTGTTGATCATATCCATTCTTTTTATTTGTTGATTGCTTGTAACCATTATCAACCTTTTCTTTATCTTTATATAATCTTGCATCAATAGCATGACTCATTCTAGCTTTGTTCATTAATTTCCTCTTTAGCTTAATGCTATCAATGATAACATCATAAAATTCCTTCTTTACAATTTCCAAAATCTCTTTCAATGTGAATTCTACCTTAGCATTTAATATACGTTCTTCCAACACCCCTTTTAAATTTGTTGCTGCTTCAATATCAAAAAGTAGCTTATAAGCAATTGATTTATCCTTATCTTTTGTCTCCTTTGTTTTTTCTTCCAATGATGCTAAAGAATCTTTTATAGGCAATTCTTGTGAAGCCGCCTCACGAGCCTTGTCTCCTTGAGTTTGCCTCTTAGAAGAATTTTCTTCTCTTGTATCATCAAAATTTGCTCGTTTCTTTTCTTCCATCAAAGCTTCATGTTGGCTCTTAGCAATATATACATGAATTTAAAGAGACTCAACAAGATCTTCCCAACTTGTTGTACATCATATTATAGCTGTAATCCTCAATAACGCTTCTCTAGGCATTTTTCTTTTTTGTATTGTAAAAACAGCAGAAGTCCAAAATTCATTGGTTTTTATACTCCCACCAAAGTCATTATCTATTCTAGCACCATAACTTGCACTCTCTCGTATTGCTATTCCATATTCTAATAAATAATCTTGAATCAATGCTTTTATACCTCCTTTGCCAAAATTGATTTGAAAGAGATCCTCTGTATTTTTTAATGTAATCTTTCCATCTTTTTACTAAATAACTTCTTGTTATATCTTATTATTAAATTCATTGCAATCCTTCCTAGTATGTGAAGCATCATCACACCAGATACATCTTTGTACATATCCTTATTTTGAAACATTCTTCAAATTGTTTGTAGAAGTATTTTCTTCAAGTCTTGCCGATTTGATTTGAAGATCTCGTATTTCACATATAATTTCTTCAATCCCTATATCTCTTTTCTTTGATAAAGATGTTGAAGGTTGAACAATAGGCATTGTTGGTCATGTTGTATGTACTGGAATTTTAGGTGCTTGTACTACTTTTGGAATATTACTCCTATCCTTCCTCCTTTCTCTTTTTGCAAGCAAACCCATCGTATTTTCAACATTTTTCCACTTTGTTGTCAATACTTTATCTTCTTCTTTGTCTTCAAGAAGCAACTCCAATTTTCCTTGTAATTTTCCATCAATAGCTTGAAGAAATAATTCAACCTTGTTCGGCTCTAATGTCAATTTTTCTACCTTTGATAATTGAGAATACTGCATCTCAAATTTCTTTAGTAGCTTTTTTGCTTGTAAATTCTTATTAGGCCACTCAATCCATTCTAGAAATATTTTCTTAGTAACATGATCAATGCCCTCCAAGAAATATTCATCTTTTAATGCATGTGAAAAAATCTCCCATGAATTTCTATAATGCTCCATAATTGATGTAATATGCTTTCTTATTTTTGGTATCATGGCAAGTCCAAATAATTCAACCATCTTCTTTTCATAAATCCAATTTAATTCTATTTCCCAAACATAACATCTTAAATACTTTGAAATATCTCTTCCATCAAATTAATCAATTTTATTGACCATTGCTTATAATACTTTGGTTGCTAAAGCTTCTTTTCGATCAATGCTTTGTTATTGCTGCATAGATAATGATAAGGCTTGAAACATACTTGCAATGGATGGATCCATGTACATACCTTATCCTTTAGAAGAAGCTCTACTTGAAGCTCCTTCAAAATTTTTATTCTTATTCTCCATAAAATAAAAATAATAATATCTAAATTCTAATACCTCCTACTTCAAGCATTTCACATCTGGTTCACCTCTAATGTCGTATTATGTGCTATGTAGCTTGAGATTGCACAGGGCATCTGGCTGTGGAAGATAAAACGATATTTTGCAAGTATCCAAGTACTCTAGTGGGTTTCAACCATCTAAACACAAACTATTTAGAATTTCAATGTAAAAGCTTAATCTTAGTACAAAGTATTTAGAACACTATTTTTAATAGCTTCAGGATATTATAAGTACAAATTCTTTTGTTATTTGTTATTTATTATTTTTATTTTATTTATTTTATTTATTTATTTTTAATTTTTTAATTTTTTAATTTTTTAAAATCCTAATCCTAGACAACGAGCCTCAGCAAGCTGTAATTCTCAATCTAATCGTCTGATTGTTATGAGACTTCTACCACTAGTGTCTTTGAAAGTCTTCTAAATGCTCAAGAAGTTCAATTCAATCGAACTTACAGATTACAAGAAAGCACCATAAATCCACGCTGAAGTTCCTTGACTGCAGTTTAGAAGGTTGATGACAAACTTTCACTTGTAATTTTTCTTTCTTTGAATGTTAATTCTTATTCAAACTTTGTGTGTAGCTCCACCTTTAGGTCCTTGACTTATCGCGTCAAAATTCACCTTATTCCAACTAGTAGATCTCAGAAATTACAAAAACCCTAAACAACTCTAGTATGCCAACTTCTGATACATCTTTACACTAATGATGAAATATTCTCTATATATACCGTTAGATAAATACAAATTTTTACATGCACTTAGTATATTCAACCATTTAGACACCTCTAAAATTTCAACTATAGATGTCTCTCCAATTTCGTAAAACAGTCAAAAGTACTAGCCTTTATTTTATTGTAAAAATCCAATTCACCAATACAAACACTAACTTTGAACAATGATTGCAAAGTCTTCCCAAACCCTATGAAACCCAATTCTACACATTTCAAAGGAGCTTGAAGCTAGCTCTCCGACTCCAAAATCCCGATCTTTGAATACCTTCTTCCTTTTTCTTTCTTGTCCTTTAACTCCATGAGGTCTCTTTTTTTTCCGCCCTGGATTCGAAATTGGAACAATAGACCGCGCTTCTATGGAATTTCCACCTCTAAGAGGATCTTTCTATAGAAAAGAAATTTCCCCGAAACAGCATAGAGAACAAAACAACTTGAAATAGAACTGAAGCCTTCGTAATTGGGACCTCATTGGGTTGCCCAACCGAGTCAGGTCTCATACTGGATAAGAGGCCGTAATAGGACCTGGATTGGATGTCCACGTAATTGGATCAAATTGGCCCTTCATATTAGGTTCACCCAAATGTTCAATCAGTCCTTTCTCCTTTTGCCGATTCCTTGTAAGATTGAATATTTCACTACATTTATTGAAGAATCTTGAGGACCTCGATTTATCTCCTCAATTTTTTGTTCGCTTTGGATTTGCTGATCTCGATTATTGAAATTGAACGGAGCATTACATTGTTGATAAGTATGCTCTGATTACTTGCTATTCCCACACATTGGCGTGTAATTGTCACTAGCCCTGGGATTGGGACATTCACTAGCATAATGACCAATCTGTCTCCAACAGAAATAACAAAGTGGTCTTCTTGCACTCCCATCAAGCATATTGAGTGTCTCCACTGGTATATACCTACTAGACTTGTTCTATGTAGGATTAAAAAATGATCCTAGTCGTTCCATTGGTAAAGAGGGTACTTTGTTCGATGACGCCGGTAGAGCATACATTGTTGTCACGTTGAGTGGTACAGCTTGCAACGGGGTGACATTAATTGGCCCCTAAATATTGGCATTGGAATAGGCCAATGTTTCTAACATCCAAGATGAGTAAATATTAATAAATCTTTTTCATTTATATATTCATCATATAATCATGTTATAACATGACAGCACGTATTTGTCACTGGCTTTGAGATTGAGACATTCACTAACATAATGATCAATGTATCTACAATGGAAACAACAAAGTTCTCTTCTTGCACCACCATTAGGCATATTGGATGTCTCCACCGATATATACCTACTAACCTTGTTCCATGTAGAGTTAAAAAATAATCCTTGTCGTCTCGTTGATACGGAGGATACTTGATTTGATGATGCCAGTGGAGCATACGCTATTGTCATGTTCAGTGGTACAACTTACAACGGGGTGACATTAAGTGGCCCTTGAATATAGGCACTGGAATTGGCCACTGTTTCTAACATTTAAGATAACTAAATATTAATAAATCTTTTTTATTTCTAATTTCACTATATAATCATGTTATAACATAACAACGAGGACATCCAATCCAGGTCCTATTATCGACCTCTTACCTAATATGAGACCTGACTTGGTTGGGCAACCCAATGAGGTTCCAATTACGGAGGCTCCAGTTCCATTTCAAGTTGTTCCATTCTCTATGCCATTTCGGGAAATGTCCTTTTTGTAGAAAGATCCTCTTAGAGGCAGAAATTCCATAGGAGCGTGGTCTACTGTTCTAATTTCGAGTCCACGACGGAAGAAAAGAAGACCTCACGAAATTAAAAGACAAGAAAAAAAAAAAAAAAAAAAAAAAAAGAGGGCATTCAAAGATCGGGATTTTGGGATCGGAGAGCTAGCTTCAAGCTCCTTCGAAAGGTGTAAGACTTGATTTTTCATGGGATTTGGGAGGATTTTGTAAGTTTTTCTCAAATTTAGTGTTTATATTGGTGATTTGGATTTATTTTTGCAATAAAGTTAAGGCTAGTACTCTTAATTGTTTTGTGAAATTGAAAAAACATGTATGGTTGAAATTTTAGAGATGTCTAGATGGTTGAATATGCCAAGTGCATGCAAAAATTTGTATTAATATAATGGTACGGATAGAGGATATTTGATCATTAGTGTAAAGAGGTATCAGAAGTCGACATATTAGAGTTGTTTAGGGTTTCTGTAATATCTGGAGATCTATCAACTGGAATAAGGAGAATTTTGATGAAATAAGTTGGGGACTTAAAGGCGGAGCTGCACACAAAGTTGAATGAGAATTAACAGTTGGAGAAAGAGAAATTGTAATTCAAAGTTTGTCATCAACTTTCTAAGCGGCGGTCAAGAGACATCAATGTAGATTTACGGTGTTCTCTTGCAATCTATAAGTTGGATTGGATTGAAACTTCTTGAGCATTTAAAAGACTTGCAAAGACACTAGTGGTAGAAGTTTTACAACAATCGGACGATCAGATTGAGAATTACAACTTGTCAAAGCTTATTGTCTAGGATTAGGATTTAAAAATTAAAAAAATAAAAATTAAAAAAATAAAATATAAAAATAAAATAAAATAAATAAAAAATAATACTAATAAAAATAAAATAAAATAAAACTAACAAATAATAAAAAAAATTATACTTATAATATCTTGAAGTTATTAAAAATAGTGTTTCTAAGCACTTTGTATTGAGATTAAGCTTTTACATTGAAATCCAAAATAGTTTGTATTTAGATGGTTGAAATCCACTAGACTACTTGCATACTTGTAAAACATCATTTTATCTTCTAGAGCTATAGGCCCGGTGCATTCTCCAGCAAGATAGCATGTAATACGACATAAGTGGTAAAACCCGACATGAAACGCTTGAGGTGGGAGGTATTGGAATTTGTTTATTTTCATTTTTATTTTATAGAGAACAAGAATAAAAATTTTGAAGAAGCTATGGGAGGAGCTTCAAGTAGAGCTTCTGGTGGGGTTTCTTCTAAAGGACAAGGTATGTACATGGATCCGTCCATTGCTAGTATGTTTTAAGCCTTATCATTATCTATGCAGCAACAACAAAGCAATGATCGAAAAGAAGCTTTAGCAACCAAAGTATTACAAGCAATGGTCAATAAAATTGATTAATTTGATGGAAGAGATATTTCAAAGTATTTAAGATGTTATGTTCGGGAAATAGAATTAAATTGGATTTATGAGAAGAAGATGGTTGAATTATTTGGACTTGCTATGATACCAGAAATAAGAAAGCATATTACATCAATTATGGAGCATTATAGAAATTCATGGGAGATTTTTTCACATGCATTAAAAGATGAATATTTCTTGGAGGGCATTGATCATGTTACTAAGAAAATATTTCTAGAATGGATTGAGTGGCCTAATAAGAATTTGCAAGCAAAAAAGCTACTAAAGAAATTTGAGAGGCAGTATTCTCAATTATCAAAGGTAGAAAAATTGACATTAGAGCCGAACAAGGTTGAATTATTTCTTCAAGCTGCTGATGGAGAATTACAAGAAAAATTGGAGTTGCTTCTTGAAGACAAAGAAGAAGATGAAGTATTGACAACAAAGTGGAAAAATGTTGAAAATACGATGGATTTGCTTGCAAAAAGAGAAAGGAGGAAGGATAGGAGTAATATTCCAAAAGTAGTACAAGCACCTAAACTTCAGTACATACAACACGACCAACAATGCCTATTGTTCAACCTTCAATATCTTCATCGAAGAAAGGAGATATGGGGATTGAACAAATTATACGTGGAATGCGAGATCTTCAAATCAAATTGGCAAGACTTGAAGAAAATACTTCTATAAATAATTTGAAGAATATTTTAAAACAAGGGTATGTACAAAGATGTATCTGGTGTGATGATGCTTCACATACTAGGAAGGATTGCAATGAATTTAATAATAAGGTATAGCAAGGAGTTATTTAGTAGAAAGAAGGAAAGATTGCATTAAAGGATATAAAGGATCTCTTTCAAATTAATTTTGGCAAAGGAGGTATGAGAGCATTGATTCAAGATTATTTATTAGAATATGGAATAGCAACATGAGAGAGTGCAAGTTATGGTGCTAGAATAGATAATGACTTTGGTGGGAGTATAAAAACCAATGAATTTTGAACTTCTGCTGTTTTTACAATACAAAAAAGAAAAATGCCTAGAGAAGCGTTATTGAGGATTACAGCTATAATATGATGTACAACAAGTTGGGAAGATCTTGTTGAGTCTCTTTAAATTCATGTATATATTGCTAAGAGCCAACATGAAGCTTTGATGGAAGAAAAGAAACGAGCAAATTTTGATGATACAAGAGAAGAAAATTCTTCTAAGAGGCAAACTCAAGGAGACAAGGCTCATGAGGCGGCTTCACAAGAATTGCCTATAAAAGATTCTTTAGCATCATTGGAAGAAAAAAAAAAGGAGACAAAAGATAAGGATAAATCAATTGCTTATAAGCTACTTTTTGATATTGAAGCAGCAACAAATTTAAAAGGGGTGTTGGAAGAACGTATATTAAATGCTAAGGTAGAATTCACATTGAAAGAGATTTTGGAAATTGTAAAGAAGGAATTTTATGATGTTATCATTGATAGCATTAAGCTAAAGAGGCAATTAATGAACAAAGCTAGAATGAGTCATGCTATTGATGCAAGATTATATAAAGATAAAGAAAAGGTTGATAATGATTACAAGTAATCAACAAATAAAAAGAATGGGTATGATCAACGAATACATTTTAAAGATTATAGTGATAAGGAAATAGAAGCTTCAAGTGATTATATTTGAAAGCATTAAGCAAAGGCAACTACTAAAATATTGATGAAAGTAGGAGATATAGAAGAACCAATTGTTGCTTTAGTCGACCATGGTTCGGAAATAAATCTTATGTCAAAGGATCTTTATAAGAAGCGGAAATGGCCAATTGATATGGAACATGGATGGGCCATACAAGCAGCTAATAATACATGAGCCAAATTATATGGAGCTTGTCTAAATGTCAAAATTTGGATTGGAGATATTGCAACAAAATAAAATTTCTTTATTTAAGCTACAATGTCTTATCCATTGATTTTAGGACAACCTTATATTATGGCAATATGGATAGAAATAAAAATACTTGATGATGGTTAGGCTTATGCAAGAGTACGTAGTGAAGATGGAAGAAAAGCTATATAATTTCTAATAGTACCTCCTAATCATGAATGAAATCGAGATAGGTTGAGGGAGAACCATTGCCAAGGATTGTTGAAGAAGTTAAGGATTTTGGAGAAGTACCACTATAAAGCAGGATTATGGAGGTACAAAAGAGGAGATACTCTCGTAAGATATAGGTGCCTTTGATGCGAATTTTATTGGTATTTTTGAGAATAGAAATATTATGTATAAAAAAGTTGATGATTTTAAAAGAAAAGAAAGAAAAAGATTATATAGTATTGAAAAGGAATTACACAAGTTAGAGACATTAGAAGATGATGAGAAGATTTTAGGTATTTATGAAAAAAATGGATTGGAAGATTCTTTAGAATTAATTACATCTTTTGGATTAGGGGATAATGATAAGATTGTGGAAATTCATTCGAAGGAGGTTTATACTATACTTGAATCTTTTCAAGCTCTAGAAGTTATTGTAGAGATAAAATATAAAACAATAGATAAAAAATTAAACCATGTTGCCGGACCTTTATCACAAGATTTTAATGAGTAAATAGAAGAAGCATCAAAATAAGAATGTTTAAGAGATCCAAAAAAGATTAGACATCAATTTACAAAAGAGACTTTTGAAGAATTGAAGATTGGATGTGATGGTTCTTTATTTCCAACAGAAATTGAATATTTTAAAAAAATGCTTACAAAATGAGGTAAATCATTTGCCTTTGGGTCTTGTGAAATAGGATGTGTAGATTCCAATGTTGTTGCTCTTATGGTTATCTTTAGAGTACCTCATGTGCCTTAGAACTTAAGGCCAATTTCCATGCCGAGGGTACATTTATCTAAATTGGTGGAATTATTAAAAGAGAAGATATGAATGAAAATTTTGGAGTCTTCTTTTGCTCTTTATCCTAGTCATTGGTTAACGATACCTAAGAAAAATGGATCATTACATTTTATTCAAGATATGCAACGAATGAATGCAGTAACCATAAGAAATGCAAGTATAGGATCTTTAGTAGATGAATTTACAGAAGCGTTTGTGGGAAGGGCAATTTATTGAATGGATGATTTATATTCGGATTATGATTAATTTCAACTTACATATGAGAGTAGATATCTAACAACTATGAGAACACTACTTGGATTACTTAAAATGTGTACTCTTCCACAAGGTGTTACTAACTTAGTTGCATATATGATGAATGGGATGAACAAGGTATTAAGAGACTTCATTCCTGAAAAAACTATGCCTTTTTTAGATGATGTTCTTATCAAAGGATGCAAAGAAGGAGAAAAAGATGATACTTTAGATGAGAGAAGGTGTCGCAAATATGTTGTTGATCATATACAAGATTGTAAAAAAAATTTAATTTGACCTAAAGAGGTTCATCGTACACTTTAGGAGCAAAATCTATACTTGGAGTATGCTACCATGGGAAGATGGATTGACAAGACAAGAACTTCTAGCTATAAGAATCTAACAATTAGAGCAAACATCAGAAGATGTGAAAATAGCATTAAGAAGGTTAAAAAGAGCATGGTTAAAAAATAAGGCACGATTTGATAAGTAGCATCGATTGAGGCCTAAAACAATTGAAGAAGGTGATTGGATTTTGGTCTAAAATAGTAGCTTAGATAATCAACATAATACTTTAAGGAAGTTTTTTAAATGATGGTTTGGACCGTACGTGGTAAGAACTGTTCATGATAATGCAACTTATTTAGTGCGGGAGTTAGATGGAACAAGGTTAAAAATACCAATTACTGGGAAGCGAATAAAAATTTTTAAACAAAGATATACGGAAATAAATATAGAAGATCTTAGTGAAGACATAGATATTCCTCAACATGAAGATGAATTTGACTTGGGTAACAAAAGTGATGAAGAAGATTTGGACGAAGACTTAGAAAATATCCATAGAAGCACGATCTGTTGTTCCAATTTCGAGTCTAGGGCGAAAGAATAGGGGACCTCACGGAGTTAAAGAAAAAGACAAGAAAAAAAATAGGATATTCAGAGTTCAAGATTTTGAGGTCGGAGATCTAGCTTCAAGCTCCTTCGAAAGGTATAAGACTTGATTTTCCATAGGATTTGGAAGGACTTTGCAATCGTTGTTCAAAGACTATGTTTGTATTAGTGATTTGGATTTTTTGTGATAAAATTAAGGATAGTATTCTTTACTATTTTGTGAAATTATAAAAACATATGCAGTTGAAATTTTAGAGATGTCTACATAGTTGAGTATGCCAAGTTGATGCAAAAATCTGTATTAATCTAATCGTATGAATAGGGGATATTTGATCATTAGTATAAAGAGGTATCAGAAGTTGGCATATTAGAGTTTTTTAGGGTTTTTGTAATATCTAGAGATCTATTAGCTAGAATAAGGTAAATTTTAACATGGTAAATCGGGGACTTAAAGGTGGAGCTGCACATAAAGTTGAATAAGAATTAACGGTTGAAGAAAGAGAAATTGCAATTCAAAGTTTGTCATCAACTTTCTAGGCGGTGGACAAGAGACATTAGTGTGGATTTATGGCATTTTCTTGCAATCTATAAGTTGGATTAGATTAAAACTTCTTGAGCATTTAAAAGACTTGTAAAGACATTAGTGGTAGAAGTTTTACAACAATCAGACAGTCAGATTGAGAATTACAGCTTACCGAAGCTTGAAATCTAGGCTTAGGGTTTAAAAATAAAAAAACAAAAAATAAATAAAATAAAAAATAAATAAAATAAATAAAATAAAATAAAATAAAAAATAATACTAATAAAAATAAAATAAAATAAAACTAACAAATAACAAAAGAATTTGTGCTTATAATATCTTGAAGTTATTAAAAATAGTATTTCTAAGCACTTAAAATTGAGATTAAGCTTTTACATTGAAATCCAAAATAGTTTGTATTTGGATAGTTGAAATATACTAGACTACTTGGATACTTGCAAAACATCATTTTTTCTTCCATAACTAGATGCCCGGTGCATTTTTAAGCAAGATAGTACATAATATGACATTGTAATTGGATCAAATTGGCCCTTCGCATCAAGCTCACCCAAATGTTGAATTGGTTCTTTCTCCTTTTATCGACTCTTAGTAAAAATGGCTTGAATACATTCCAACTGATTTATCGGAGAATCTTTAGGTCCTCGATTTATCTCCTCAATTTTTTTCTTGGCTTTGGATCTGCTAATCCTGATTATTGAAATTGAACAGAGCATTATATTCCTGATAAGTATGCCCTGACTGCTTATAATTCCCATAGACTATCGCATAATTGTCACTGGCTCTGGGATTGGGACATTCACTAGTATAATGACCAATCTATCTGCAACGGAAATAACGAAGTGGTCTTCTTACACCTCCATCAAGCATATTGGGTATTTATACCAGTATATACTTATTAGGCTTGTTCCATGTAGGGTTAGAAAATGATCCTAGTTGTCCCGTTGATATGGAAGGTACTTAGTTTGATGATGCTGATAGAGCATATTGCTGATGTCATGTATGGTGGTATAGCTTGTAATGGGGTGATATTAAGTGGCCCTTGAGTATTGGCACTGGGATTGGCCACTGTTTCTAACATCCAAGATGATTAAATATTAATAAATCTTTTTCATTTATATTTTCATATATATAGTCATGTTATAACATGACATCCACTTCATTTATACCTGTACATCCTTTGGTATGCACCAAATAACCTAGTTGTTATTTGTTTCATAATATGTTCTCCAAATCTTTGTCCAAATCTTCTTCATCACTTTTGTTATCCAAGTCAAATTCATCTTTCTGTTGACGAATATCTATGTCTTCACGAAGATCTTCTATATTTATTTCTGTGTATCTTTGTTTAAATATTTTTACTTGCTTCTCTACAATTGGTATTTTTAACCTTGTTCCATCTAACTCCCGCAATGAATAAGTTGCATTATCATGAATAATTGTTACCACATACGATCCAAATCATCGCTTACAAAACTTCCTTAAAGTACTACGTTGATTGTCCAAGCTATTATCATAGACCAAAATCCAATCATCTTCTTTAATTGTTCTAGGCTTCAATCGATGCTGCTTATCAAATCGTGCCTTATTTTGTAACCTCGTTCTTTTTAACCTTCCTAATGTTATTTATACACCATCCAATCTTTGCTCTAATTGTTGAATTCTAATAGCTAGAAGTTCTTTCCTTATCAATCCAACTTCCCATGGTAGTACACTCCAAGTAGGTACTTTTTTTTCAATTGGCATAATTAATTTTTGAACTGTCATAAGCTCAATAGACATATATCCCGTTATTGAGCTATGAGTTGTTCGATCAGTCCATAATGCAAATGAAAAAAGTTGTCACCATTCTCTAACCTTTCCATTACAAGCTTTAACTAATGCTTTTACAATCAATAGATGACTACGTTCACTTTTTACATTTCTTTCAGGATTATAAACAGTAGTCAGTGATAGTTTAATTCTACATCTTTCAAAGAATTCACGAGCTTCTTGTGCATTTAATTTCTCATGATCTGTAGTGATTTTTTTCTACACATCCGTAGCGGCAAATAACATCTTCAAGAAAAAAATCTACAAATTCCTTCTATATTTTTATTCTCAATCCTCTTCCTTCTACTTGATTTGATAAATCTTCACTAGCTAAGATCAAATATCTCATTTGCCATAACCCGACTGGCATAATAATCAAATCAACAACCCATTTAAAATGAATAGCTAGAGGATATGTAGGATGAAGACTATCTCGATGTCGTATATTAGAATACGCTTGAAAAATTTCACATGACTATACAAATAAGAGCACATCTCAATACATATTTTTCTACCAATATCATTCCTTAAGTTTAGCAAAAGTAGCCCAAATTCTTCTATGTCAAGCCCATAAACTATCATAAAACCCCTTTAATAATTTTTGTTTCTCTTCTTTATTGCCTATCATTCTTTGTAGCATTCCAATTTCTTTCTTTGGTCTCTTCCATAAGAATCTTTCTTGAAGCAAAAATCCATATGTCTTTTTTTCTTATTTATTTAAATTTTTTTGTAGACCAATTTTCTTGCTTAGTCAAAGTATTCAAGTAATGACCAATATCCAATAATTCTTCTTAATAAAATTCTTCAAGAAATAGCTTGTCTTCTTTGTTAAGATTTGATACTGAATAGAATTTTGATTCAACATCATGAATGTCTTCAACCATTTCATCTTCTCTATCATATCTTGCTCGAGATAGCATGTCTGCTACTAAATTATCCTTTTTAATAATATGCTTAAATTCTAGATTTAATGGCTTAATATAAGCAATCCATCTTAACATTGCAATATCCAATGTTGAAGAATTAATAATTCCAAGTAATGGCAAGTAATTCGTTTCAATTATTACTGTTGCACCAATCAAATAATTCCTTTCAGCTTTCATAGCTGAAACAACTCCCCAGAGTTTTCTTTTGACTTGTGAATATATACATTGATGAGTACTTAAAACTTTAGTTCCAAATCGAACTGCAAATCTATTTCCACTTGAATCATCTTGACCCACAATCCATCCAATAGAAATAAGACTAGTATCCACAGTAAGAATTATTTCTCTATTATAGTCAAAATCAATTCTTCTTAAAATTAGAGGTGTCACCAATAACACCTTTAGCTTCTGCATTACTTCAATATGCTTTCTTTTCCATTTAAATCGATACAAATGTCCAACAATAAGAACTCCCTACACTCAAAATGTAGATTTTGGTCTTCAAAGTGTAAGATGAACCTCTTTAAAATGAGTTAAAATCTTTTCATAATCTTCTATATGATCAACAACATATTTGCAATATCTCCACTCATCTAAAGTTTCATCTTTCTCTCCTTCTTTGCATCCTTTGATAAGAACATCATCTAAAAAAGGCATAGTTTTTTCAGGAATGAAGTCTCTTAATACCTTGTTCATCCCATTCATCATATATGCAACTAAGTTAGTAACACCTTGTGGAAGAGTATACATTTTAAGTAATCCAAGTAGTGTTCTCATAGTTATTAGATCTCTACTCCTATACGCAAGTTGAAATTAATCATAATCTGAATATAAATCATCCATTCAATAAATTGTCCTTTCCGCAAAT
Source organism: Physcomitrium patens (assembly GCF_059467195.1). Classification (NCBI taxonomy): domain Eukaryota; kingdom Viridiplantae; phylum Streptophyta; class Bryopsida; order Funariales; family Funariaceae; genus Physcomitrium; species Physcomitrium patens. Next base: position 16,629,511 of record NC_143422.1, on the reverse strand, counting down.
GCTTTTGTAAATTCATCTACTAAAGGTCCTATACTTACATTTCTTATAGTTACTGCATTTATTGGTTGCATATCTTGAATAAAATATAATGATCCATTTTTCTTAGGTATCGTTAACCAATGACTAGGATAAAGAGCAAAAGAAGACTCCAAAATTTTCATTCACATCTTCTCTTTTAATAATTCCACTAATTTAGATAAATGTGCCATCAACATGGAAATTGGCCTTAAGTTCTAAGGCACATGAGATACTGTAAAGATAACCATAAGAGCAACAATATTAGAATCTACACATCCTATTTTACAAGACCCAAAGGCAAATGATTTACCTCATTTTGCAAGCATTTTTTTAAAATATTGAATTTCTGTTGGAAATAAAGAACCATCACATCCAATCTTCAATTCTTCAAAAGTCTCTTTTGTAAATTGATGTCCAATCTTTTTTGGATCTCTTATACACTCTTATTTTGATGCTTCTTCTATTTGCTCATTAAAATCTTCTGATAAAGGTCCGGCAACATGGTTTAACTTTTTATCTATTGTTTTATATTTTATCTCTACAATAACTTCTAGAGCTTGAAAAGATTCAAGTATAGTATAAACCTCCTTCGAATGAATTTCCACAATCTTATCATTATCCCCTAATCCAAAAGATGTAATTAATTCTAAAGAATCTTCCAATCCATTTTTTTCATAAATACCTAAAATCTTCTCATCATCTTCTAATGTCTCTAACTTGTGTAATTCCTTTTCAATATTATATAATCTTTTTCTTTCTTTTCTTTTAAAATCATCAACTTTTTTATACATAATATTTCTATTCTCAAAAATACCAATAAAATTTGCATCAAAGGCACCTATATCTTACGAGAGTATCTCCTCTTTTGTACCTCCATAATCCTGCTTTATAGTGGTACTTCTCCAAAATCCTTAACTTCTTCAACAATCCTTGGCAATGGTTCTCCCTCAACCTATCTCGATTTCATTCATGATTAGGAGGTACTGTTAGAAATTATATAGCTTTTCTTCCATCTTCACTACGTACTCTTGCATAAGCCTAACCATCATCAAGTATTTTTATTTCTATCCATATTGCCATAATATAAGGTTGTCCTAAAATCAATGGATAAGACATTGTAGCTTAAATAAAGAAATTTTATTTTGTTGCAATATCTCCAATCCAAATTTTGACATTTAGACAAGCTCCATATAATTTGGCTCATGTATTATTAGCTGCTTGTATGGCCCATCCATGTTCCATATCAATTGGCCATTTCCGCTTCTTATAAAGATCCTTTGACATAAGATTTATTTCCGAACCATGGTCGACTAAAGCAACAATTGGTTCTTCTATATCTCCTACTTTCATCAATATTTTAGTAGTTGCCTTTGCTTAATGCTTTCAAATATAATCACTTGAAGCTTCTATTTCCTTATCACTATAATCTTTAAAATGTATTCGTTGATCATACCCATTCTTTTTATTTGTTGATTACTTGTAATCATTATCAACCTTTTCTTTATCTTTATATAATCTTGCATCAATAGCATGACTCATTCTAGCTTTGTTCATTAATTGCCTCTTTAGCTTAATGCTATCAATGATAACATCATAAAATTCCTTCTTTACAATTTCCAAAATCTCTTTCAATGTGAATTCTACCTTAGCATTTAATATACGTTCTTCCAACACCCCTTTTAAATTTGTTGCTGCTTCAATATCAAAAAGTAGCTTATAAGCAATTGATTTATCCTTATCTTTTGTCTCCTTTTTTTTTTCTTCCAATGATGCTAAAGAATCTTTTATAGGCAATTCTTGTGAAGCCGCCTCATGAGCCTTGTCTCCTTGAGTTTGCCTCTTAGAAGAATTTTCTTCTCTTGTATCATCAAAATTTGCTCGTTTCTTTTCTTCCATCAAAGCTTCATGTTGGCTCTTAGCAATATATACATGAATTTAAAGAGACTCAACAAGATCTTCCCAACTTGTTGTACATCATATTATAGCTGTAATCCTCAATAACGCTTCTCTAGGCATTTTTCTTTTTTGTATTGTAAAAACAGCAGAAGTTCAAAATTCATTGGTTTTTATACTCCCACCAAAGTCATTATCTATTCTAGCACCATAACTTGCACTCTCTCATGTTGCTATTCCATATTCTAATAAATAATCTTGAATCAATGCTCTCATACCTCCTTTGCCAAAATTAATTTGAAAGAGATCCTTTATATCCTTTAATGCAATCTTTCCTTCTTTCTACTAAATAACTCCTTGCTATACCTTATTATTAAATTCATTGCAATCCTTCCTAGTATGTGAAGCATCATCACACCAGATACATCTTTGTACATACCCTTGTTTTAAAATATTCTTCAAATTATTTATAGAAGTATTTTCTTCAAGTCTTGCCAATTTGATTTGAAGATCTCGCATTCCACGTATAATTTGTTCAATCCCCATATCTCCTTTCTTCGATGAAGATATTGAAGGTTGAATAATAGGCATTGTTGGTCGTGTTGTATGTACTGAAGTTTAGGTGCTTGTACTACTTTTGGAATATTACTCCTATCCTTCCTCCTTTCTCTTTTTGCAAGCAAATCCATCGTATTTTCAACATTTTTCCACTTTGTTGTCAATACTTCATCTTCTTCTTTGTCTTCAAGAAGCAACTCCAATTTTTCTTGTAATTCTCCATCAGCAGCTTGAAGAAATAATTCAACCTTGTTCGGCTCTAATGTCAATTTTTCTACCTTTGATAATTGAGAATACTGCCTCTCAAATTTCTTTAGTAGCTTTTTTGCTTGCAAATTCTTATTAGGCCACTCAATCCATTCTAGAAATATTTTCTTAGTAACATGATCAATGCCCTCCAAGAAATATTCATCTTTTAATGCATGTGAAAAAATCTCCCATGAATTTCTATAATGCTCCATAATTGATGTAATATGCTTTCTTATTTCTGGTATCATAGCAAGTCCAAATAATTCAACCATCTTCTTCTCATAAATCCAATTTAATTCTATTTCCCGAACATAACATCTTAAATACTTTGAAATATCTCTTCCATCAAATTAATCAATTTTATTGACCATTGCTTGTAATACTTTGGTTGCTAAAGCTTCTTTTCGATCATTGCTTTGTTGTTGCTGCATAGATAATGATAAGGCTTAAAACATACTAGCAATGGACGGATCCATGTACATACCTTGTCCTTTAGAAGAAACCCCACCAGAAGCTCTACTTGAAGCTCCTCCCATAGCTTCTTCAAAATTTTTATTCTTGTTCTCTATAAAATAAAAATGAAAATAAACAAATTCCAATACCTCCCACCTCAAGCGTTTCATGTCGGGTTTTACCACTTATGTCGTATTACATGCTATCTTGCTGGAGAATGCACCGGGCCTATAGCTCTAGAAGATAAAATGATGTTTTACAAGTATGCAAGTAGTCTAGTGGATTTCAACCATCTAAATACAAACTATTTTGGATTTCAATGTAAAAGCTTAATCTCAATACAAAGTGCTTAGAAACACTATTTTTAATAACTTCAAGATATTATAAGTATAATTTTTTTTATTATTTGTTAGTTTTATTTTATTTTATTTTTATTAGTATTATTTTTTATTTATTTTATTTTATTTTTATATTTTATTTTTTTAATTTTTATTTTTTTAATTTTTAAATCCTAATCCTAGACAGCAAGCTTTGACAAGCTGTAATTCTCAATCTGATCGTCCAATTGTTGTAAAACTTCTACCACTAGTGTCTTTGTAAGTCTTTTAAATGCTCAAGAAGTTTCAATCCAATCCAACTTAGAAATTACAAGAAAGCACTGTAAATCTACATTGATGTCCCTTGACCGCCGCTTAGAAAGTTGATGACGAACTTTGAATTGCAATTTCTCCTTCTCCAACTATTAATTCTCATTCAACTTTGTATATAGCTCTGCCTTTAAGTATTCAACTTACCACATCAAAATTCACCTTATTCCAATTGATAGATCTCCAGATATTACAGAAATCCTAAACAACTCTAATATGTCGACTTTTGATACCTCTTTACACTAATGATCAAATATCTTTTATCCGTACCATTACATTAACACAAATTTTTGCATGCACTTGGCATATTCAACCATCTAGACATCTCTAAAATTTCAACCATACATGTTTCTTCAATTTCACAAAACAATCAAGAGTACTAGCCTTAACTTTATTACAAAAATAAACCCAATTCACCAATATAAACATTAAATTTGAGCAAAAATTACAAAATCCTTCCAAATCCTATGAAAAATCAAGTCTTACACCTTTCGAAGGAGCTTGAAGCTAGCTCTCCGACCCCAAAATCTTGATCTTCAAATGCCCTCTTTTTTTTATTTCTTGTCCTTTAACTCCGTGACGTCTTCTTTTCTTCCACCTTGGACTCGAAATTGGAACAACAGACTGCGCTTCCATGGAATTTCCGTCTCTAAGAAGATCTTTCTACGGAAAGGATGTTTCCTCAAAAGGGCATAGAGAAAGGAAAAGCTTGAAATAGAACCAAAGCCTCCGTAATTGGGACCTCATTGGGTTGCCCAATCGAGTCAAGTTTCATACTGGGTAAGAGGCCTGTAATAGGACTTGGATTGGATGTCCCCATAATTAGGTCAAATTGGTCCTTCACATCAGGCTCATCTAAATATTGAATTGGTCCTTTTTATTTTTGTCGACTCTTGGTAAGAACGGCTTGGAGCCATTTCAACCGATTTACTCGAGAATCTTGATATCTTTGATTTATCTCCTCAATTTTTTTCTTAGATTTGGATCTGTTGATTCCGATTATTGAAATTGAATGGAGCATTATATTGTTGATAAGTATACCCTAACTGCTTACAATTCTCACACACTGGTGCGTAATCATCACTGGCTTTGGAATTGGGATATTTACTAGTATAATGACCAATCTGTCTATAACGAAAACAATGAAGTGGTCTTCTTACACTCCCATCAGGCATATTGGTTGTCTCCACTTGTATATACCTACTAAGCTTGTTCCATGTAGGGTTAGAAAATGATCCTGGTTGTCCCATTGGTACGGAGGGTACTTGGTTTGATGACGCCAATATAGCATATTACTGATATCACGTACGGTGGTATAGCTTGCAATAGGGTGATATTAAGTGGCCCTTGAATATTGGCACTGGAATTGGCCACTATTTCTAATATCCAAGTTGACTAAATATTAATAAAATCTTTTTCATTTATATTTTCACCATATAGTCGTATTACAATATGACACTGCTTCTAGTGAAACTTATTCCTTGAAAGGAAGGAAGGATAATATCACAAACATACACATGTAAATGAAGAATTATCTATATGATTAGATAAAAATAGATAAAAGTAGATTAATTACATAATATCTTCTATACAAGCTTCTTAGAAGCTTCACAGATATTACTTTGATTTTATAGGTATCTATAATTGATTTTTAAGATTAGAAACGTGGTCAAGATGTTGGCCATGTCCTACACAGTTTAATAGCTTGAAGAATAAGCTAATTATGTGGTCCTTATGTAGAAGACTTGTCTTGTAAGCGAAGATATGTGTTCTGCAAAGTAAACACATATTAAAGGTTTTATAGAAAATTGCCACATAGCTCCTAATTAGATAGTATATATAGAGGCAAGTGTGAAGCTTCCTTCACTCTTGTCAATTTCTTTCTTGCTTTTAGTTTGGTTTTAAGAGTCTTTAGTTTCCTTGTCGTTTGGCAATAGACATTCTAGTTTTCTTTTAATATACATATTATTTTATTATTATTTTGTCACTTTTTAAATTTTTTTTTTTTTCAAATTTATGCATCTTCTTTCAGTTCATGTCTTTGACATCTATACATCCATTGAGAAAATAGGATTATTAAAGATTAGAACCTTTTACAAATTATCTGTCAAATAAATTCTATGGCTTTTTCTCTTGCATCTTTAGCATCTATAAAGATTTATTTTATTTTTCTACCTCTTTATTGTAATTATCTTAGTCATCTACAATTGCAAAAAGGATTTTTCCATTGTTATTTTCTATTGAAATTAATAATAATCTAAAATATGAAGGTAAAGATATTTTGGATTTTTGATTTAAAAGATAGAAATTGAAATATCTAAGTATGATGGAAGGACTATAATATAAGTAAATACTCCTTAAAACTTTATTATGTTATAGTTTAGCTACTATGTATATATATATATATATATATATATATATATATATATTTACTATGTAATTTAGTACGCAGCATGATAAAAGCCATGTCAATGGATTTTAGTTAATTTATCATATAGTAGTATAAGTGCTATTTCATTGATCCATTAATTCTTACTTAATAGACCAAGAGATAGCATAGTTGATCAAAACTTTGATCTCATTGTATATAAGTAAAAAGATAGTATTTTGAATTATATAATATATTTAATTTATAGAAAAAGAATCATGGTTGTAGTTAGAAGAGAGGATTTTAGTTATTCTCTATGTAGCCTACTTTATATTGAAATCCTTATAAATTCATCATGATAGTTAATAGAATGTGGTTAGATTAATATTTTAGAAGGTTTTTTTTAAAAGAAATACTACTAAGATTTGTAGGATATATATATATATATATATATATATATATATAAATATTATCAATAGTGACTTTGAGGTTGATCTTAGCTTTTATGTATTTAAAGTCATCTTTACTAGACATTGATGACCTTTAAAATCTTATTTTATTTTGTTAATTTGATGCTTTGGAAACATATTGTATAGATTTTACAAGAAAAAGGACTTAGAAGAGGTTTTGATACCAAAAGAATAGTTTTTCTTAAGGTTAGGCCATCCATAGAGATAGATGAAGATAGATGATAGAAATCTCCATTTCTATTGGTTAAAAGTCATATCCAATGGCTTTCAAGGCGATTGTCTAAGGCTTTATTATAAATTGAAGGCTCTTCTTTGATTATATTAAAAAGTCAAAGGTTAAGATCAACAAGTTTAGATTTTTGAATATAGTTTTGATACAAAAAGTGAGTGATTTGGAGCTTAGATAAACAAGTAATGAGAGCTCAAAATTATACTGGTGATTTTGTACATATTATCATACTTTTGGATATAATGCACAAAAATAGAGATCGATGAAGGATGAGCAAATAGAGCTAGAGAGAAAAAAATTTAGGCTACAATGTGCATATAAGGTTCAATAAATCTAAAGATGAAATGAAAGAATTATTATAAGTTGAAGTCAGTGCTTGTGATCAAAAGGCAATATATCTCATGGATATACATATAAATTCTAGTAAATACCTATATGATTAAGTAGAAATAAATAAAAATAGATAAAAATAAATTAATTTTATAATACCTTCTAAAAAAACTTCTTAGAAGCTTCATAGATATTGCTTTGACTTAACATATATTTATAATTGATTAATAGGCTAGAAACTTGGTCAATAAGTCAACTACGTGTTGGTAGCTTAAAGAACAAGCTAACTATATGGCATACATATAGAAAACTTGCCTTGGAAGTAAAGATAAGTGTCTTATACAGTTAACAGGTTTTGGAGGTCTTATAGGACATCACCACATAATTCTTAGTTAAGAGTATATATAGAGGCAAGAGTGAAGCCTTTTTCATTCTTGTTAATGTTTTTTTAGTCCTTAGTCTTAATTCTAGACTTTTTAATCTTCTTGTTTTTAAAAATAGCTATTTTAATTCAATAGTATCTCATCTTTGAGTGACTTTCTAGTTCTTTTCAATGTCACAAGAATGTATTGAGGATTTCTTTTTTTGAGATTCATGTATTTGACAATTTAATAAGCTTGGTCTCTTGTATAGTGTATCCATGATAGTTTATTGAGATTATCTTTTTATAAGTACTATAGCTTGATTCTTCTTAATATAGACTGAATTATTTCTCTTTTTGAATGCATCTAAGTACTTTAGAAGTTATAAAGTATCCTCTTCTAAATTGGTATTATTTTGATTTTATTTTTATTTTTATTTTTATTTTTAGAATAGCTAGAAGTAAAGATGTTAGTATGGTTGAATCTTCTAAGTCTAAGTTTGATGTTATTATAAACACATTAAATGCTTTAGTTCATAAATTATTAAAATTGTAGAATTTTTTATAATATTTCATAGTGTTGCTTCAACAAATATATTATTTCTACACTTTAGAATTAAAGATATGCAAATTGATGTAATATAATTCAAATTTTTCATAATAGAAGAGAAGAAGTATTGATTTTAATAAGGCTTATTTTTATATTGTGGTGAAGAAGGTCACAAATTTGGAAATTATTCAGAAAAACAATATAGAACTAGGACTAGAAGTACAATCATTGAAGAAAACAAAGAAGCCTAGTTGCAATAGGAACCATGTAGCTAGACATTTCAACACTTTAAATTTATTAAGGTCCCTCTCTTTTTATCCAACTTCCTTGTTCTTTTATTAAATCTTTATTTTTAAGCCCAAAAAACTTCAAACAAATGTCTTATTAGATTCAAGAGCATTTACTTATTTTTTAGATAAAGAATTATTTAAATTTCATAAAATTCTTCTAGTATAGAAGTAAATACATACATATTTAGAAGTAATAGATAGTCGACCTTTCTCTTCAAGTAATATTACTCACAAGATCATATTGCTAGAAATATCATTTAAAGACCATAGTAGCAAAATAGTATTGAATATTATTATAATCCTATCTAATCCTATTATTCTAAGATTTTCATGATTAAAAAGATATAATCCATCTATAAATTAGAGATTTCATAAGATTAAATTTCCTATAAGATTTTTAGAGCAAAAACCTATCAAAAAGTCATCAATAACAAAGTCCTTATTTTTAGGAGCAAGGGCTTTTGTGAAGATAGCTAGAAAAGAAATGCTACTTATTATTTATGAAACTCTTTCTTATGAAGAAGCAAGCTCGCTTGTAGTTATTCTAGAATAGTATGAAGGATTTCAAGATGTCATAAAAAAAAAAAATCTCACATATTGCCAAAGCATCGACTGTATGAGTATGCTATTGATCTTTAAGAATGAACTCAACCATTAATTGGCCAAATCTTCAACCAATGACAAAACAAGCTTTTGACATTAAAGGATTATATTGAGAAAAAACTTGCATAGAACTTTATTTGGGATTCCAAATTTCTAGTAGATATACCAATACTTTTTGTGAAGAAAAAAGATAGATCTTTGCAAATATGTATTGATTCTTGTGACTTCAATAAAATAATTATGAAGAATTATTATCCATTATCATTGATATTAGGACTTTTGAAACAACTCAATCAAGCTAAGATCTATATCAAAATAGATCTTTGTGGAGCATATAATTTTGTGGAGAATAAAAAAAAAGATGAATAGAAGACAATATTTTGGACAAGGTACGGAAATTTTGAATATAATGTCACACCTTTTGGATTAGCAAATATTTTAGCTATATTCTAATATTTAATGAATGGTATTTTTAAAAAATTCTTAGACGAATTTATTATTTGTTATCTTGATGATATCTTAATTTAATCTAAGATTCTTGAAGAATATAAAGAATATGTGAAATTAGTCTTACAAAAATTATAAGACACAAAATTATATACAAAATTGGAAAAATGTGTATTCTATTAGCCAAAAGTAGAATTTTTTGTATATATTGTATTCAATAAAGACTTGTTGATGAATCTAAAGAAAGTATAAGCTATAATAGAGTAGGCAATTCAAAAGACAATATGGGATGTATAATGTTTCCTTGGATTTGCTAATTTCTATCAGATATTTATCAAAAATTACTCTAAAGTTGTTGCTATTCTCACTCAGTTGACATCCAAAGATAAATTGAAATAAAAACCTCAAAAATAAAAGATTTTTTAAGTTTTGATGACAACTTTTATTATAGCTCTAATTTTATTATATTTAGATTTTATAAAGACCTTCTATTTAAAGATTAATGCTTCTAACTTTGTATTAAGAGCTATACTATTACAAATAGGTAATGATAGAAAGCTCTACCTAGTTGTATTTTATTCTAAAAAGTTTTTAATTATAAAGATTAATTATGAAATTCACAATAAAGAACTTTTTGTAATTATAGATTCTTTCTAAGAATAGTATCACTTATTGGAAGGTGCTACATATTCTATGACTATATATATAGATCACAAAAATTTGAAGTATTTCATATTAGTTTGAATTTTTAATTGCTACCAAACTTATTGGAATATATTATTTACTCGTTTTGATTTTGTGATTACATATTCATTAAAAAAGTAGAAAAAACTATCAGATGCTTTATAAAGAGATCATATCTTATTCTAAAGGCTAGAGAAGCAACATTTAATCACCAATATATCACTCTTTTGAAGCCAAAGCAATTTAGTATGTATGCTAATTCTATAATTATACTTATTGATTCAAGTTTTTTTTTAAAAAATTATACAATGCCAGTTAAAGACTTATTAGTTTGTAATATCAAGCAATACCTTTATAATGATAGGTTTAAATTTATGAAAGATATTTTATATTTTAAAGATTGTTTATATATTCTAGAAGGACCGACATGACTTTGTGTTCCTTAATCTTATCATGAATTTCCAACTACAAGATATTTTGGATTTAATAAAACATTGGAGCTTATTTCTTGAGATTTTTGGTGGCCTCAAATGTGAAAGGTGGTGAAAGACTTTATTCTCCCATGTGACATCTTTTCAAGACCCAAGAATTTTCAACATCATTCTATAGACTTCTATAGTCAGTACGAATCCCCAAGCTACCGTAGTCTTCAATATCAATGTATTTTATTACTAATCTATCACTATCAGCTATATTTGATGCTATCTAAATTATTATAGATCGACTTACAAAGATAAAATATTTTATTTTGTGTAAAAAAGAAATTCCTAAAAAAAAAAAAAAAAAAAATACTTTTTCTTAATAATATATAATAATATTATAGTCTATTTGATAAGATCATTTTTGATCAAGGACTTCAATTTATATCAAAGTTTTAGAAATCCTTTTTTGAAATATTGAAGATGGATATTAAACTTTCTTCTATCTTCCATCTTCAAATAAATAATTAAACAAAATGATTCAATTAAATTTTTGAGTAATATTTATAATATACCATTAACTATCAATAAGATGATTAGACATTGTATTTATATTTGACAGAGTTTGCTTATAATAATATCCTTCATGCTTTGATTTTAAAAATATCATTTTACTCCAATTATGATTACCATCAAAATCTTGATTTGTTACATACATCAAAGGATGATAATCTAATAGTTAAAGATCTTGCAAAATAATTGTCACTACTCCAAATAACTTTGAAACTTCATTTATAAATAGCATAAGTTTCTTACAAAGCATCTTTTGATGAATTTAAAAAATAATTATCTACCTTTTAAGTTAAAAATAAAGTATGCATTTTTTGACAAAATATCAAGACCAATTGGCCTTGTGATAAGTTAGACTACTTAAGACTGGGACCATTTTGTATTCATAAATAAATCAATCCAATGATTTATCAATTGAAAATTTCTTAAGA